>NW_026520999.1:527500-605000 GCF_024256425.1 Clarias gariepinus | reverse complement strand
CCCAGGACCATGGGTGTCCTGACAAAGGCTTGCACCTCGTATTGATTTGTTGGCCGACGAGTGTGTGGTGTTCAGATCTAATACAGTATCTCTCCTGTGAGGAGGGAGCTTCTGTCTCAGGCGCAGGGGACGACATTCCATCCCCAGCCCGAGCCCTTCTACCTTCACGTCTGGCTCCAGAGGGGGACCAGTAAAGAGAGGCTGGTCTTCCAGCCAGTGTAATTGAAACTATACTAAGTACCAGGACTCCCTACACTTATGAAGAACTTATACACTCAAATGGAGTGTATTGTATTATGGTGCATAGTAAAACATGTAGACCCAGTCCATTGCCAATATGTTTCAGTGCTGGAGTTTCTACAAGAAAATTTACCTCAGGCTTATGCCCCAGTATTCTCAGAACGTACGTAGCCGCTATTTCGGCTTGTTATGATGTGAATGATGGGGTTTCTGTGGAAAGCACCCTTAAGTTGCCCGCTTTATTTATGGAACTAAACGGTTGAGGCCTGACACCCCTTTTGAACCACTAGAGTTAGCGCCTGTCATGGTTCTGACCCTTGAGATGTTTTTTCTCATGGCCGTTACTTCTCTGAAGAGACTTCTGTCTTGCCAAGACTTTGCCCCGGGCTAGGCAAAGCTATTCTGCAACCTCACCCTAACTATCTTCTGAAGGTTCCATTCTCGACTATGCACCAAGTTGTTCTCGAAGCCTCTGTCCCCCGCCATTTACAGCTCTGGAGCAGGAATGGCTTTACTTACTGTGTCCAGTTTGTGCTCTTTAGATTTACAGTACATCCACCGCGCTAGCCAATGGCGTAAATCAGAGCAAGTTCTTATATGTTATGGCGGCTGCAGCCGAAGAGGGGCCCTCACATTGGGTGAGAGATGCTATTGCTCCTGCCGACGAGGTGCGTGGTCACACTTCACCTCTAGGAGTCAGGGCTCATTCGATCAATTGCACTCGCAAGAGGTGTCCCCTTGCAGCAAGTGTGTGATGCGGCAGGTTGGTCCTCTCAGCACACAGTTAATTAATTAATTAACATTTGTCAGATTTTATAGTTTGGATGTCCATGCTACTCAGCATCCCAGCATCCCAAAGTAATGTCTAAGAGGCTATTGTGCGCACACTACATAACCCTGGGGGTCCAGACACTTGCAGTGCGGTGGCGTTGGTACTCTTGTTCCCATAGCATTTTCATGCAGCATCAAGTGTAGTTTTTGAAAGGGAACGTCTCGGGTTATTTTGCTGAAACCCTGTTCCCTGTGACTGGACCTCCTTTCAGACAAAAACTGACCTACGGACGTTTCAGGTTCATGCCTATTTATAATTTCCAAAGGCACCTAATCAAATGACGTCACCTGACCGAGGTTATATATGCCAACATTTTCGGCATGTTTGACACACATTCGTCAACAACCGCTCGTGCAAAGGGCATTCCCATAGCGTTTTTATGGAACAAGGTTACAGCAAAGTAACCTGAGACGTTTTTCTTTAACAAGAAAATAATTCTAAAATCATCAATTTCTGTTGTCTTCTGAGGTCGTGCAGGTCTTTTGGTGTTGCTGAGCCCGCCAGTGCATTCCTACTTTTCAAGAATGCACCAAATTGTTGATTTGACCTTTTAAAGGTTCTGCTGATAGGTCTGTTTGTTTTTTTAGGCTAATGATCAGCACCTCTCTGAACTGCATATCGAGAGATACCATGAACAGATTCATCAACTCTAGACCTTTTATCTGCTTAATTTGTCAGAAAATAATCGAGAAACAGAAAAAAAATTCAGAAATTGTGTCACTGGCCAGATACATAGAATCCTAGAGGTTACTCAGTGGTTAAGGCATTGGACGACAGACGAAAAGGTCCCAGATTTCAGGGTCACAAAGTTGCCACTGTTAGTCAAGTTGCTTTGGATAAGGGCTTCTGCTGTGAATGTCATGTAAGACACTAAATATTTTTCTTGTACATCTATACAAGATTTGGAATAGTATCATTGGATTATTTGTGAAAAAGTCTCAAAAATGCTTTAAAATTTTTTATTTTATTATATATATTATCATGCTGTACTAGCATGGTCTCACAACACATTATGGTGATCTTTGTCTAGAATTGTTTTAGAGAATGTTTTATTATCATTTGACAATGAATTTTCATTTTCAAAGATGAAAGTAATGAAAAAAGAAGAAGGGTAATGAGAGACTGTGAAAAATAAAGACAAAAGGGAACAATGATGAAAGACAGGCAAAAGCGAGAGGCTGACTTGACGAAGTGCTCACTTGGTTGTCTGCTGGGAGTCGAGGCATGGAAGCTGCCCTGCTGTGGCCTTCCATTTGCAGGAAGGGCTCAGTGTCCGAGAACCCGTCCCGCCCCATCTCTCTCATCTCTACTGTCTGCGGAAAACAGAGTGAGAGAGAGCATGCGTGACCCCCGCAGACAGAACGACAGCTTACTAAGGAGATGTATGATGGAACAGTCCCGCCTCAACTGCGTCTTAATATCTCACTACTCATTGTAAATGGCCTTATAAATGTTTATCATAAGGAACACCTGAACATTCATGCAGTTATCCTTTAGCTAATCATGTATAAGCAGCACAATGCAGAACATGCACAAAGTCATCCAGAGCCTAATAAAAAAGTTGCACACTCAAAAATTTTGTTCGAGTGCCTTTAGTTTTGATTATACACTCTCTGTGGAGTCCAGGTCATGTGTGAAAATTATTTCTCATGCTCACAGAGCCATTCCCTCACGCTCTCTTCCACTGAGTCCTGGAATATGCACGTGCCATCAGAGAAGAGAAACTCCATCGATGTGATACTCTGGTGATTCGGTACACTCAGGTGGTCAGCTGACTTCATTTTATTGCCCCATAACGTTACTGAGTCTAGACCTGAGTAACTGATCAACCCCAGATCATAACACTGTCTCCAGAGGCTTGTACAGTGGACACTATGCATGATGGGTGCATCGCTTCATGTGCTTTCCTTCTCACCCTGACACGCCCATCACTCTGGGATAGGGTCAGTCTGGACTCATCAGGTCACATGACCTTTTTCCATCACTCCAAAGTCCAGTCTTTATGCTCTCTAGCAAACTGAAGCCTTTTTTTCTGATAAGTCTCACTAAGAAGTGGTTGTATTATGGACACACAGCTGTTTAGTCCCAATCCTGTGAGATCTCATCACATTGTGTGTGGGTGTTTGTGTGTGTGTGTGTGTGTTTGGAAATTTTCTTTGGACTTTTTTTTACCATACATTGAAACAAACTATACACCTATAGTTCAAGCGATCGCCAATCACACTCATTTACAATGTGTTTCTGACCACATTCTGTGAAGTTGGGGTTCATTACTATCCTTGCAGGTTTAATTAATGTGTTACATATTGGACATATTGTGCTGCTGCTACATGATTGGCTGATTCTCTATCAGAGCTGGACGGGAGTGTATTAATGCTTGACCATGTGGAAGACCAGAGAGGTTCAAACATCCCTGTGAGACAGCAATGAATGTGCACATAAGATGAAATGAGCTTTTACTGTCAGACAGAGAAACTGGAAGTAAAACAGGAGAAACAATGAGTGTGTGCGAGTTTTAGACAGCAGCTTGGATCACAGAATTGCCTGTATCTCTCATTTAAAAAACGAAAAATTTTATGACTCTAAAATCCTTCAGACAGATTAATCCTGCAGAGTAGATTAATAAAGTCCCAAAGTATTTCAACAACAACTGCCACTTACTGTCACTCCTAAAAATACACACAGATTATAAAGTGTATACTGTACATAAGATTATACACTCAGCCACATAAAGCACAAAATCTCTGTGTGCATCTTTATTGGAATCACAAGTTAATGTTTGTCTGTATGGGAAGGTGTTGAAACTATTTCTGTGTGTATAATAGTGCATATAAAGGTCTTGTGATTGTGCTGAGAGTGTGTATTCAGGTTACCTGCAATGTGGGTCGATTTTCAGACATGTCCACTGATCCCTGGCCTTCCGGGCTCCAGCTCCCTGCTTTCTGAGACATCTCCTGAGCTCTGGCTGTCACCCATGACTGGCTCTCCGGGATGCCGCCATCCACAGCCCTAACCATATACACAGCTAGATTGCTTTTCTCCTTTATACACTAATAACAATCATTACTGCTTCTGATGTTCGATGCCCAAAACTTCACTGATATTTAGATTAATGTCCTATACCCACACACATTTGGCAAGAGTCTGTTGATTATCTAGAACTTTGCAAATGAAAGATTTTTTTGTAGCTGGACTTGCCACAGAGTATCACATCATGACTGTAGAAGGCATGTGGCCTCCTATATGTTTATTCATATGTCAGTCTCATTCATGATCAGACACATATAATGTAAGAAGTTGTATCAGTAGTATAAAGTAGTAGTATAAAATTTGAACACAAGATCTTTAACATAAGGACATAAACATTACTGTAGAGAGACATAATTGAGAGAATGAGGATGCTGGCTATATATTACTTAGCTAACCACCTTAAACTTGTGCTTGGTAGGAATGGGCCGAATGTGCTGAAAATGTGGCTCTGGGTTTTTATACAGTATTACCCCCACAATTATCAGATCAACACAGAGCTCCAGGGTGAATTATATGATTCATGATCAAGGGATTTGTGACAGCTTACATAGACCCTGAATTAAAGAAAATAATAAAATAAAATAAAAGGACATTATGACAGTAAGTCTGTCAAACCCACAGTAAGCCTATTAACAACTACTGACCACTAAAGGACCAGGAGTGAGGCTGGAAGTAAGCATCTTTGACATCTTTCCTCTTCTTCTCTTTCTCCCCCTCTTTCTCTTTCCTCTCTCCTCCTGTCCCCCCCTTTCACTCTTTCTCTCTCTCTCTGTCGAGCTACACATGTCGTTCCTGAGCTGCCAGTGATCCAGACTCCCTCTGCCCTCCGGACCTGTCTGACCCATCCTGGTGCCCCGCTTCTGGCTGAAGATCTCGTCACATGGATGCCCCGTGTGTCTCTTTGGGATGCGTCTGGTGTCTGGGGATGATTCTCTCTACCTAGAAAATGGTTCTGGCCTTGACTGGTGTTGGCAACTGTTTCTCTGGGGACTTGACAGTTCGATAGTTCATGACTGGAACTTCTTACAAGTCTACCTGGGTCTTCAATAACTACCTGGACTCCATATTAACATCAATTAACATCAGCTATTATAGCTGAACTGCCTCCCACCCTACATACTGTATAAATGCAGATCATTTACTGCTTTCTGTTTCACCCAAATGAGGATGGGTTCCCTGTTGAGTCTGGTTCCTCTCAAGGTTTCTTCCTATTACCATCTCAGGGAGTTTTTCCTTGCCACTGTCGCCCTCGGCTTGCTCACCAGGGACAAACTGACCATTTTGATTCATACAAATTCACATTTCATACAAACCTAAATAATTCTTTTGACTGTGTAAAGCTGCTTTGCGGCAATGATAATTGCTAAAAGCGCTATACAAATATAATTGAATTGAATTAAATTGAATTAAGCAGAAAGAGCTCTAATCTTTCTAATCCACAATCGAACATGTGCGTTGGTAGCGTCAGTTTTCAAGGAATTATACACTTTTTAAAAATATGTTTGCAACAAATTAATTATGAGAAGTACACTTATTCCTTTGTATTCTGATGTATATTTTCCCTGTCTGTCCAATAAAAAAAAGCAAAAGCACTGGACCAAAACATGACCAAAAAACATCTACTTACAAGTTATTAGGGTCCAGTCGTGGTGCAGAAAGGCCATTGAGTCCCTGACCAGCATTCTGTGTTGGTGATGGTGCCTCCAGGCGCTGAAACATTAATGGCGTTCGATTCTGTGTAAGATACAACATGGCCTATAGCTGGTATCAGGCAAGCAGATGGAAAAATGGGGGGGGTGTTTAGGGCTGTGTGTGTGTGTGTGTGTGGTAGTGGACAAAGGGGGTGGGGGTGGAAATAGAAGGCATCCCAGGTGCAAATGGGATTAGATCCAACAGCAACACAAGGCAGTTAAATTGCTCAGCCAAGAGGAATTCTGGGATTTGGTGTCTGGTGAGTCAATGAAGTGAACCTGTGAGCCAAGCTGTAAGAAGAATGTTAATGGTAGAATGCTGAGAATTCATTTACTTTGGTCAGGCTGGTAAATGAATGACACTGGCAACCAGTCGGGTGGATAAAAACCATGATGTCTCATATTTCTAATTACTCAGACGGGCTGCAGCATGTAGCATTATGGCTACAATATAACGGAAGAATTATTAAAAAAGATTATATTTGATGTATTGTTATTAGAATTAAATTCAAATTTTGTTTACTTCCTTTATTAATAAGCAAAACTGTTGACTTAAATAAAATCCTTAGAAGAGGCCTCATTTATTTATCTGTTTCTGTAAATGTCGCAACACCAACCAGAACAAAAATCTTCCACTAAATCAATAGAAAGGATGATTTTCTTTTTACTTGTATGTATGTGTATAAATCTCATAAAAATGCACAAAAATGCGAAACATCTTCCATCAGCTAAGTTCTGTGTTTACGGCTTATGGCCCTGCACAAACAGACCATCGCATCCTCCATTTCTTTTTTGTCATTTTATTTGTTTCAATGTATGATTTTGTATTGGTTTGCTTTCTTTTGTTCTTTTTTTTTCTTCTTTTTTTTCTTATTAATTGTTTTAATATTTCTTAATATTATATAATAATAATATATAATATATTTCAGCTGTTTTTTACTAGATAAAAGATACATGTTACATGTTAAACAGTATCATTAACGGATTTTAACTGGTTATGCATTGTGTTAGTGATGTACTTTTACACTGGTCTTGGCAAAATTATACAATTCTGTACAATTATACAATATACTTAATTAAAGCCACTTTACCACATAGAAGCACAAAGTGCTGTGATGAGCCAAAGATACAAAACTGTACAACGGACTGTATCAGGACACATCCGGAGGCTAAAAATACGCAATACACTCGTCATTCAGCTATTTAAACAACATAGACTATTCCTTGCTGTATCGTTAAAAGATTTGTGTTTCTATTCTGTAAGCATCTGATCATCAATTATAGCATTTCCTATTAAAAAATAATATGACATTAAAATTATGTTAATCATAGCAGTAGGAGACATGACCAAATAAAACATTTAAAAAAAAACCTATGTAACTTAGAGTTAGGGTTACACTTTATGAAGTAAATATATAGTTATAAAAATATATGTCTTAAAGCATAAAACATCATGATTCATTTAAATGGGTCATGAAATATTTACATGGTAACAAAAAATATCACAGTCAGGTTTTCTCCTTAGTGCCATAAGATAGCGGACGCATACACAGACTTTTGGGTTTTAAAGACTCTTGTTTTAACATTGCTTTCTGTTTCCATCATTAGTGTCAATTGCACTTTCTGTTTTATTTAAAAGTCACTTGCTGTTTTGAATTTATGTAAAGTATTATGCTAATATTGTATAAGCTCCATGTTTCTTAGGTGTCAAATTTTAAATGTGGTCGTGCTTTATACACCTTTACAAGGTGCTCAGCTCACTGTATGATGATAAACATTTGTTTGCCCCTGCATCTATAACTCATGGCACTATTATCTAGTACAATAGGAATGAATAAAGAGACAATTACAATGTACTCTTCTTACAATTTGGATTAAGTGACCTTGCAACATGAAATAAAATTAAAACTTTTAATTTAATTTAACCCCAAAACTGTCAAATGTTTAGTTTGTGTTTTGACAAACAATTTAAATAATAACAAATAAAAATAAAGCAGAAACAGTCTAAAACATTTCATATATATATATATATATGTATATATATATATATATATATATATATATATATATATATATATAATTTTTAAAATAATAAAAAATATAATTAATAATACAGAATCTAAAACACAATCACAGTGCACGGCACAAAAAAAAATCCCTTGGGGATGCCCTTTAGAGACTTTGGTAGTACATCTAACTGTACAAGTCTAAATACATTAAGCCAGATTTTAAGGCAAAACAGTTTTTAAAACATTATCAGGAATATAATTAGAAGTGTAAGTTCTTGGAAGCTGGTAGAACATCAGAGAGGTGTAAGAGTGATGTAAGAATGAGGATGTGCGAAATCAGCAATCATATTGGTCATTGTGGTTGATGGAAGAATACCCTCAACAGGAAGAAGGGAATCAAAACTTCTGTACTAGAAGACCTTAAAATAATCACAGAAACCTAAAGACACTGTGGGTATGAAATGATTTGTATCTCAGATACAAACATATTTTCCCACTCTTCTTTGCAGAATGGTTTTAATTCAGCCACACTGAAGGGTTTTCAAGCATGAACAGCCTGTTTAAAGATCCTAATCAGATTTAAGTCTGGATTTGACCAGGCCATTTCAAAACCAAAATTTTGCTCTTTTTTCACCCATTCAGAGGTGGTGTGGTTGCTGGTGTGTTTCATTTTCCTGCCGCCTAACCCGAGTGTGCTTGCTCTTGGGGTCACAAACTGATGGCCAGACATTCTCTTTTATGATTTTTTTGGTAGAGCGCAGAATTCATGGTTGCATTAATTATGGCAAGGTGTCCAAGTCCTGAAGCTGCAAAGCCCCAGACCATCACACTACCATCACCATGTTTGACTGTTGGTATGGTGTTCTTTTTATGAAATGATGTGTTAGTGTTACGCCAGTAAAATGGAACATACACCCATTCAACTTTTGTCTCATCGGTCTACAAAATATTTGCCCAAAAGATTTTTCTTGGCAAATGCGAGGCATGCCTTTGTTTTTTTTTTTTTGTTTTTTTTTGTCAGCAGTGTCTTTCAGCTTGGAACTCTCCCATGGATGCCATTTTTGCCCCTCATTTTCTTATTGTTGAATCATGAGTACTGACCTTAACTAAGGCGAGTGAGGCCTGCAGGTCTTTAGATGTTCTTCTTTTATGAGCTCCTGGATGAAGCGTCATTGTATAAACTCTTGGAGTAATTGTGGTCAGCCAGGTGCTCCTGGGAGAGTTTGTCTCGGGTTACTTTGCTGTAACCCTGTTGCCTGAAAAGGCGGGAACGAGATGCTGCGTGAAAACACTATGGGAAACATCTTGTCATGTTGCCGGTTGTGAAGCATGTGTGTATCAAACACGCCAAATTTTTGGCTTATATAACCTCGGTCGGGTGACGTCATCTGATAAGACGCACCTGCGGGTTATAAATAGGAGTGAACCGGAAACATTCCTCAGATTGATTTGTCTGAACGGACGTCTGGTCACGTAGGCAGTGTGGCATTGGGACGCAGCATCTCGTTCCCGCCTTTTCAGGGAACAGGGTTACAGCAAAGTAACCCGAGACGTTCCCTTTTAAAGGCTATACTCGATGCTGCGTGAAAACGCCGCCACACTGCAAGTGTCTGGAAGGTTGTGTGGCGTGTGCGGACAAGGCCGAGAAGGTCTCAGAACTATGTCTGGGTAGCTGACTCAAGGACCCGTGAGCCCGGAGTAGCATGAACTATAAATGTAACAAATGTATGCGGAGAGGACAACCCTCCGCGTCACACACTTGCTGCAGGGGAATACCTCTTGCTAGTGCAATAGATGAGGCGATCCCCCTGGTTAAATGAGCCCTGATTCCTAGAGGTGAAGTGAGCCCACGCGCCTCATAGGAGAGGGCAATAGCCCAGTGTAGTGGCGGCTGCCCCCCCCCCCGGTTGCGGCCCCAGACCATGTAAAAGCTGCTCTGACTTACGCCCTTAGCTGATGCGGTGGACGTAAATCTAAAGAGCACGTACTGGACACAGTAAGTGAAGTCTCTCCTGCTCCGAAGCTGTAAAGGCGGAGGACAGAAGGCTTCAAAAACAATAGGGTGCGTGTTGGCAAATGTGTGCGGAGAGGACCAACCCTCCGCGTCACACACTTGCTGCAGGGGAATACCTCTTGCTAGTGCAATAGATGAGGCGATCCCCCTGGTTGAATAAGCCCTGATTCCTAGAGGCGAAGTGAGCCCACGCGCCTCATAGGAGAGGACAATAGGCATCTCTCACGCAGCTTGCGGCCCAAAAACATGTCAAAGCTGCTTTGACTTACGCCACTGGTAAAAGCAATGGATTTAAATCTGAAGAGCAAGTACTGGACACAGTAAGTGAAGTCTCTCCTGCTCTGAAGCTGTAAAGGCGGAGGACAGAAGGCTTTAAAAACAATAGGGTGCATGTTGGGAATGGAACTTTCGGAAGATAGTTTAGTGAGGATGCAAAATGGCCCTAACTAGCCCAGGGGCAAAGTCTAGGCAGGATGGGGAGACTGACAGATATCCGATCCTCTTAGAGAGGTAACGGCCATTTAGAAAAACCATCTTGAGGGTCAGAAACCTGAGGCGCTGACTCTAGTGGTTCAACAAGGGGGCACAAGCCCGAGGACAAATTTTCCTGCAGAAACTCCAGCACTGAAACAATTCGGCAGTGGACTGGGTCTACCTGCTTCGTCATGCACCAACTTTCAAATACATTCCATGTGAGGGTATACAGTAAGCTCTTCTAGGGAAGGCAGCCCTAGCACTTAGAATAGTCTTAATTATGCTGGCTGGAAGACCAGCTTGACTTAGTTGTTCCCGTTCAGAGACCACCAAGGCGTCCAGACCCAGGGGCTGGACAGAATGTAAGTCGCCCTGAGGGACAAGTACCTGGTGCGCTAGCTATTTAGCGGCGCGAGCACAGTCCACCCTGGCGATTAATATATGAGACTGCCATAGTGTTGTCCATCCGCACTAGGACAGGGTAGTCTCAACTGCTGGAGGAAGTGCTTTAGGGCCAGAAATAGAGCCATCATTTCGAGGCAATTGATGTGCCGTGTGAGAAGATGGCCTCTCCAGCTCCCTTGGGCTGGACGGTCATCTAAGACCGCACCCCAGCCCATGAGGAAAGCGTCTGTCGTTAGCATCTGCGACGACAAGACGAACTTAGAGTGGCACCCAGAGTCGGAAACTGGGGTCTTATTGGGGATTGGCCCTAGAGTGAAATCCCCTGGTTCTTAGCCACAACTGAAATGCTCTTATGTGCAGAAGGCCCAAAGGTGTCACTGTGGATACAGCTGCCATGAGAGCTAAGATCTCTGAAAGTGATGGTCACTTTCTGGTCTAGCTTGATTTCCTTGAGGGTGTTGAGAATGGATTCGACACGTGAGGGAGACAGCTGTGCCCGCTTACGCTTGAATCCCATGTGACACCCAAATATGTTGTCCTCTGAACAGGAAAGAGCACGCTTTCATGGCGTTGGATCTCAATCCTAAGAAACAAAGATGAACTAGGACGACATGCTGATGTCGAAGCGCTAGCTACTGAGACTGGGCCAGCCAGTCATGTAATTCAAATACGGATGCTCTGGAGTCGTACAGATGGGGCAGTAAAAAATGCGCGTCAGAGGGACAGGAATCTCATGGCGACTCGCGGCAGTGCGCGAGATTTTAAGAGACGCCATGTCTCAGACCAGTAGGTGGCAGTCATGTGTCAGGTGGCAGTTCTCAGGCGCAGATTAAAACAAACTAATAAAGTAAACATGTGGAAATCACATTTACTGTAATATTTTCAGTTTTTAATGTCATAACTTTATATTGTGAGGTTTTATTGTAAAAAAAACAAAAAATCAAAAGCTATTAAAAGTCATTTCATTAAAATAGCAGCGTTCCAGATTGGTTGCCAAGTCGGGTGCGTGCGGGACAGCAGCCTTCATACACATTAGTTAAAAAAAAATCACTAGATTGGTTTTAGGTCGAGTTTTATTATGTTTGTGTCAATCTTTATTTTAATATATATGCATATATTTAAATATATAGGCAAGATCTGGGTCGCCAACCTGCGGCTCTTTCATGCCTCTTAATTCCGCAGCCGTGCTCCTTTGCGCACCGGTAGAAGGAGAGGGCGCCTAACTAGTGAGCTTCGGAGTGAGCGAGGAGAGATAGTAAGTTGGGCGTGACAATATGTAGTAATAGTCATTTATAGTCATTAAAGTCGTTTTAGTCGTTTAAAGTAATTATAATGCATGATTTAACAGTAATATTTAGATAATAAAGTCAACACTAGTTGTGAGATTTCCAAAATAAAAGTTAACAATATTGACTTTTTAATATTGTTATTATACTCAGGCAATATAAAGATTAAGTCATATGCCAAGAAAGCATTTTTATTAACAATAGATTTACTAACCCTGCGAAAAACACCTCGGGACTTTACCAGAAAAAAAAATGCACGCAACTTTGGCAGAACCAAATAGAATAGACAAATAAACACAGTTCTTATATAGCATTAATATATAAATATATTGCATTAACAAAACTTCTCTCCTATCGCCGACTCATTTTGGAAATGAGGTACTTAATGCAAATGGAATTTCTCACATTCCTATAAATAATGTTTGCCCATAAGCAAATGCATGGGCTTTGTTAGGCCATTTTTAGGCCTTAGCCCCCCTAAATTTATGTTTAGCCCCCCCCTAAAAATTTAGCAATTAGCTCCATGAACTCAAAAATTCTTCTATCGTCTTTTTCCCCTTTACATTTGATCCTTCACGTCTTTCTGTGCATTTTTCAATCAGCTCAGCAGACAGCAGCAGTGCAGAGTGAGAAACGGAGATCAAGGTGTGTGTTTATGGATAAATTGATATATTTACATCTGTTTAGTTCTTCACTATAAATACAGTTAATAAAATATCATGAGGGAGTAATCTTTCCGTTTGAGTAAAGTTTCGCTGCATTCACCTGTCCTCACACAACTGTTTCATCCAGAGATGAGATTAAACGCTGTTTGCCAACTTTAATGTAGTGGGTTTTTTTGAAAACACTGTTACAACAACAATAATATTATTATATATAGATATTTGATTTATTTCACATCAGTCCTTCACATAAAACCTGCGTGGCTCCGCTTCCGAAAATGCACGCAACTTTGGCAGAACCCAAAGAAGAAACTTGGTGTCAAATTCTGAACAAATAGACAAATATATAAGAACTGTGTCTATTTGTTCAGAATTTATTGTAGCTGTTTTCACACAATCACTAAGTTACATGTGCATATAAACTATACTATACATTGCAGACTTTAAATGATTATACATATAATGTGCTCTGGCAGAGTTCTTCCATGTGCCACCTGGTGGGAATTCTGTGAAGTACAACACTTGGATTAAAATTGCAAGGCACGCACTCGCAGAATAGCACGGCAGTCAGAATGCTCGTTTTTAAATGCCCCATCTGTAAGAGCCAGAACTAGATCCATGTATTTTTTGTATGTTCGGGTGAGAGAGCTAGACCAAATGGAAGGACCTGATACTGGTAAGATTCGCCCCCAAAAGCGGACCTCAGGAACCTCCTGTGTTGTGGCAATATTTCTATTGATTTATTTTTAGATAGCAGTTAAGCCCGCAAAATCTAAAAATTTAACGCAGCCCCCGTTCCTCTTGGGAACCAAGAAATACCGACTGTAGTAGCCTGACTCTCTGTCTGGTAGGGGAACATGTTACATGGCCCCATTTCCCAGCAACTTCTGTCAGCAGATGCGCACTTTCCGGTTTCATGGAAGTGGAGACCACGCCATTGAAACGCCATTGGAGGGTGATGTGAGAACTGAATCCTGTAGTTTCTCTCTACAGTGCTTAGTACGCAAGGAGATATACTTGGCTCTGGTACGCTTCCACGCTGCCAGTTTCTCAAAAAGGGGCAAAGTCTGGCAGCTTGGTTAAACGGGGGGGGGGATGTTAGATGTTCGGGATCCTGAATCATGACAGGAAAAAAACAAAGAATAAACATTTTATTGGAGACTGGTGTTGCCCGAAACACCAGTGGTGGCGGAGCAAGACCACTGATCTCCTGGGGGTGCCAGGGAGAACACCAATCTTATGAGGGGTGCCCGGCTCAAAAACACTCTCCTTGTGTGTTTCACGCCTCGCAAGAGTCAGACCCGGTCGAGACTGGGTGGCCGACAGTCCCGACTCTTGAGCACGGCGGGGAAGGAATTTCCCGAAGGCTTGTTATATAACTTCGCCTCATGAACTAGTGGCAACCGAGTTAATGACATCGCCAAGTAGGCCGGGAGGCGAGATGGGGCATCAAGGAGGAATGCACGATCCTTCTCCTTGATGCCCCTGAGATTCAACCACAAGTGCCTTTCTGCGGAAATCATCGCAGCCATAAAACGGCCAATAGCACGAGTGCTTTGTTGCACGAAGTCTGTGGCCTGGCGTAATTCCAATACGCCCTACCTTGAAGGACCCTGCCAGTACTTAAGTCTCTCAGCAGGTCAACCTGGTAGGCGTGCAAAGCCGCCATGGTGTGCAATGGCGCACCAACCTGACCTGCTGCCTAAAAAGCTTTTCCCCCCAGGGAAGATAAAATGTCTACACAGCTTGAAAGGAAATAATAGCTTTTCAGGAAGGATGATGTCCCAGAAGAGAGATAGCGCTTCCACCTCAACTATATTTAAATAAATAAATAAGTTATACAGCTTGCTCCATGAAAGGGTTAACACATATGGAGATTGCTAAGAAAAGGGGAGAGAGCGTTGTTGAGGCTCCGCCCCCCGGCCACCCGACAGAACATGCCATCTATGGTTTTTTAAGTGCTTAGAGGCTATTACCATCGCGGAAGCAAGAGAGAATGTTTATCCTTGCCCATTCACAAGAAGCGCCAGGGTGCGCTTGAGAGCAGACAGAGGAATTTCCCGATCCGATGAGAACGCGAAAGAAAGGAGTTTTAAATCCGTCTCTCACTGCTCTGCCGGATGCACGAGTTTAAGCCCCAGGAATGCGCGGCGGCTCGAAGCTTCTCAAGGAATACGAGGCGCGTGCATAGCACGTAATCAAAGCAGTAAAGTGTAGAGATCGCCCCCAATATGGATTATACACACGGAGGGACATCTTGTTTAAAACTCTGCCATTATCGGTAAGTTAAACACTTATTTTGCTGGTTAGACACAGACATGCAACACAACTAGGTGAAGACAAGAATCTGAGGAATGTTTCCGGTTCACTCCTATTTATAACCTGCAGGTGCGTCTTATCAGATGACGTCACCCACCGAGGTTATATAAGCCAAAAATTTAGCATGTTTGATACACACATGCTTCACAACCGGCAACATGACAAGATGTTTCCCATAGCGTTTTCACGCAGCATCGAGTGTAGCCTTTGAAAGGGAACACCAATGTTACAAGTTTTCTCCAATTGTGCATAATGTCTCTCACCATGGTTCACTAGAGTCCCAAAGCCTTAGGAATGTCTTTGTAACTTTTTTCAGACACTTGCAGTGCGGCGGCGTTGGTATTCTCGTTACCCATAACGTTTTCATGCAGCATCCAGTGTAGCTTAAAAGGGAACGTCTCGGGTTACTTAGCTGTAACCCTGTTCCCTGAAAAAGCGGGAACAAGATGCTGCGCTCCAATGTCGCACTGCTTGTGTGCCTGGACACCCTTTCAGACAAAACTGATCAAAGGAATGTTTCCAGTTTACTCCTATTTATAACCTGCAGGTGCACTTTATCCGATGATGTCACCAGACCGAGGTTATATAAGTCAAAAATTTGGCGTGTTTGATACACACAGGCTTCACAACCGGCAACACAAAAAGATGTTCCCATGGCGTTTTCACGCAGCATCTCGTTCCTGCTTTTTCAGGGAACAGGGTTACAGCTAAGTAACCCGAGACGATCCTACTGGCCGAAGAAGATAACTTATGATTGTCTGTGTGAGGCCACGGGAACAGTGCCGTTCTGTCAACGCTTTCAAGCCAGATAATAAAAGTACATAGGACATGTACTCAGGTGGGATAACAACAACTACACACACTACACACTAAAATCACTTTTATCTGAGCAGTGAAGGAAGATGGGTTATCTAGGGTCCTGGACTGCCTGAAGAAAGATTGTGAAGAATGAGAGACATGAATTCGGGAAGGACTCTTCAAAAAAGGATTAAGGCAGGAACTAAGAGTGGAAAAGGGAAGGAAAACCAGACAGACTGTCAGATGCTTTTAAAGGCCTGAAGAGGAGCCTTCTTAGAATTTTGGACCCTGAGGTAGTTCTGCAGCTGAAATTACAGATTACAGAGAAACATGCAGGCCAGTGATTGTGTTAAGTTTACACTTAAGACTTAGAAATGTTAATAATATCCAAAATTACCCTGATGCTTCTTCAAGAAACAGAGCACTGCTTGACTCCCCAGACTTTACTGTACAAGAGTAATGAGTCCTATTTATCCTGTCTGGTGTTACCCAGAAGAGAAGAACTTCCCTTTTGAGTCTAGTTCCTTTTAAGTTTTTTTCCTTCTTAGGGAGTCACCACTGTCATCTTTGGCTTTGTCAACGAAGCTATACCTACTGTACATCTGGATTTGCAAAGCTGTTTCATGACAACGATTTAAACTGAGATTCATACACAGAAAGCAAGAGTGAAACAGCAGGAGTGATCTATAGAGGAAGGATGAAAAAGTGAAAGAGCAGAAGAGTGAGAAAGCAAAGCTGTGTGCGCATGGCTGTACCTGTTCATCTCGGAGAGCCTGAGTGCGCTTGGCTTTGCTCTGTCTGTAATACTCCATGATCATCATGGCTGCGTAAATCTTCCCCACTGTCAAGTCTGTTGCTGCTGAGAGAAGGAAAAGTTACCCTGCACGATTAGACACGGGGAGGTGGACCCTGAGCGGGGGTGGGGGGGCACTCACACTCTCTCTCTCTTACACACACACACACACACACACACACACACACACACACACATAGCATATAGTCTTTTCACAAACAGACTTGTTGGAACAATAAAATAGTTGATCTGTAATATGCTTCTTATGTTCGCAGATTGTATTGTTGGAGTAATGTCTGACTATTTTATTGATTTCCTAATAAATAAAAACACGAACTTTAGTCTGAGAGCCTGTTTTTATGCTATTCCACCTTCTGATGCTGAAGTTGAGGTATTGTGCAGTCAGTGAGCAGACCAAGAATTCCCCAAGCCGCCAATCAGTTGTTAAACACACAAACTTCCCTTTTCTTTTTCACTTCATTATTACGTTATTAAATTTATGTAAATAGTAGAAAATCCATATACTTTAGCATGATGTGTATAGCAAATTCTTCAAATCTGTTTATATAAATAGGTTTCTCTTTTTCGGGCCTGGATCTTTCTACTGGTCGCTCTTCCTGTTTCGGCACTGAGATGGATGAGCCTGTTGAGTTCCCCCTAAATACTGACTATTATTTAAATGCTGTTATTTTTTAACTCCACATTACTTATCCTGAGCACATCACTCAGAGGGAACAGAACTGCTGTAACAATCATCAAAGAAAATGGAACGTGTTCTCATTAGATCACCACTAAACTGTGAAACACTCATTAAGTTCACATGTACAGTTCAGAGGCGTCGTCGTTAAAGCTTGCTCTTCTCCTAATTCGGACTACTGTCCTTGTCTCAGTATACAAACACAGCCGGGGAACTGATCTATTAACTGAAGCATGTCAGACTCTGCCACAATATCGATAGGTAGTGATGCAGTGCAATGAAAAAGTGTTTGCCCCTTCCTGAGTTTTTTTTACACTTAAAAGATTCAGATCATCAAACTAATTTTAATATGTTTTTAAATGATGACTTCATTCATTAAGGGAAAAAGCTGTCCAAACCTGCCTAGCCCTATGTAAAAAAGTAATTGCCCCTAACCTAATAACGGGTTGTGCCGGCTTGGCAACAGCATCTTCGTTCAAGAGTTTGTGATAACTGGCACAGAGTCTTTCACATCTCAATAAAGGAATTTCAGCCACATTGATAAGCATCTTAATTAGATTTAAGTCTGACCAGGCCACTCCAAAATTTATTTTTTTTCTTTTTTTTTTAGCCATTCAGAGGTGGACTTGCTGCTGACTTGCTTGTGTCTTTTAGCGTCATTACGCAAGTGCACCTGAGCTTGAGGTCATAAACTGATCGTCAGGATTCCATCAATAATGGAAAGTCGTCCATGTTCTGAAGCTGCAAGGCCCCAGACCATCACACTTCCACGACTATGTGTGACTGTATGATGTTCCTTTTATGAAATGCTGTGTTAGTTTAATGCCAGATGTAATGGAACACACCTTTAAAAAGGTTAAACTTTTTTCTTAACAGTCCACAGTATATTTTCCCAGGAGACTTGGGGATAATCAAGATGTTTTTTTGCCAAACGTGAGACGTGCCTTTGTGTTCTTTTTGGGCAGCAGTGGCTGTTGCCACTAAACTCTCCCATTTTTGCCCCCAGTCTCTTTCTTATTGTTGAATCATGAACACTGACCTTAACTAACCCTAACCCTAACCCTAACCCTAGCTCCTTTTGGTAGGGCGGCTACTTCTGGAAAGGATCACCACAATGCCAAACTTTCTCCATTTGTGGATAATGTCTCTCACTGTCGTGCAGTGGTTCTCAAACATTTTCTGTCTTTTCCCATTTAAGGGGGTGGGTGAATTTTTAAGCCCCACTTGTCAACAAAATGATAACGAAATCAGCCAAGTTTACTATTTATTGAAATATTAATTCCTAAACCAATAAGATCAGATAACACCAAGTTCAAAACAGATAAAATACACGTGCAATTGTTATAACAGGCTTACTTCGTTACTTATCTAGAGCTTTTTTATTCAATGAAGTCGAGTGGCTTATTAACGTGACTGGGGTGTGTTGTCTCTAAGTGTCTTCTTACTTCGTTCGGTCTCATGCTATCTGCCAGAGATTTAGGACACAAAACACACACGGGTCTCTCTTCTGCCCTCCTCTGCCCCCACCATCATCATTATGAATCTAAGCGCAACATAGGCTTCATCATGTTTTTCTTTCGGTTGGCTTTTTTGTTGATTAGGCTGATGATGCTGAATCGCCTGCTTTTTTGTGGTCCATGTAACAAATGTATCCATTGACGTTATTACGCTCACTACATACAGTACGCTACTGACCCGGTTTGTGTCCGCGGTAAAGTTAGTTTTATATTCGCATCTCCGAATTCAGTAGTTGCGTAAATAACCTGCAAATAAGATACCCACATATATTTCCTGTCTACATTGTCTTTAAGCTACATCCGCCTTAAATTATACATGTTTAGAAGCATAAACACCATTATTCTCTACAGCGTAACGAATGATTTAGGGATCATCGCAAAATGCCGCACACCAACAAAAAGCGTAGAACGATATTGATCTTCCCTTGTGTTCAGCGCCTGAAGGATTAAAAAGTAACTTTGTTGCCACACTGGAAACTAGAAATGCCAGACTAGTACTGATCTATAAAATATTAATGTTTAACAAAAATACAGAAACATCAGCATACACATTGGAATAAATGAAATGACATATATAATACCGAATGTTTCCTTATATATTGTTCCTCTGCAATTAACATGCCGATGTTAAACCGTTATTGTTGCATTATGGTTCCACTTTTTCTCTGATGTTATTTTAATTTACTTGTATTATTGATCCATTTCTTTGCGTGTGATTGTTTAGTTTCGAGTGTCCGATCTTTATTGTCAATAAAGAAAAGCATGAATTAGAATATGTACTTTCCTATTATTTTCCACTAATTCCCTTCCGTTCATTGCACCTCACCTGTCATGTCTGTATTCCCCACTAGTGGGCGCACCTCACACTTTGAGAACCACAGCCGTAGTGCAAAAGAAAAATAACAAAACTTAGGAGAAGGGCAAATACTTATACATGACACTGTTTGCCTTTTAGTTTGTTATGATTGTATTTCTGAACGGTCTTTCCCAGCACATACCAAAACAATCGAGCAGCAAACTGGTAGCAAACATGGACAATTTTACAGTGCTGTACATTTGGTACGTGCTATATGCTTTACTTTTTCTGTACAAATGAAATGTAGTTTGTAACGTTGTTTATGGTGTTATCCGAAGGCTTCGTCATATCATTAGTGGCTTCTTCTGTTCAACTTCTGGGTCTCATGCAAGGAGCGCCTTGACCGATTCCTGTTTCTGATTGAGGCATGTTTCTGATGTTAAAATTTTGGTAATAGTTGAACTAACAAAATGTTATGTAAACGTACTAAATGTTTTAGAGAAAATAAACATTCAAAATTAAAATGTAGCTTTTTAACATTGATTTTACTTTTTTATAGGTCTTTTTAATTGACTTTTAATTAGTTTTTTCAATTAAGATTCCACATAATCTCTATAATAATAAAATATATGATAATAATCTACCTTTGACATCCATACCTTGTTTTAATCTTTTATTCTATAAGTCTGTCTGTAGAAACTTTTCATTCTTAACTTTTCATTCATATTAAAATAAATTACAATTCATAAAGTGCAATATAGATTTTATTATCAACCTGACATGAGAGTTGATGATAAAATGGTCTGGTAGCTTGTTGACTAAAGCTGACATTCCAGTGACATTAAGACTTAATTTATGATCAAGTGCAACTGAGCTTCAGAATGTGTAAAAGCTTAAAAACAGGGAAAGTGTTTGGGGCATACTAGAGGATCTGCTGCATTTGAAATGTATCCATGCAGAGTTTAAGAAATGTTCATACATTTATAAGAGCAACAAATTATACAACTCATTAGAGGAGCAGAAATGTTTTCACTCAATCCTACTGCATTTCATGCTTTAAAACTTTAATGAAGACAAATATCTTCATCGTGCCTTAGGTGCACTGGCACCATGCATTCAACTCTTTCTTTTTCTGGCATGCTTTTGTGCAAATCAAACTAACTGTAATAATCAAAATGACTTTGCAACATGTGTGTTATTTCTATGAATAAACTGCTGCAAAGTCTCATGCTTGTTAGGAATTTTATTTGTACAAGCTTCATCATATGTTCTTTAATTCTTTGTGGCAAAACTATTGCGCATATGTAAATTCACAAAAAAAAAGAAATAAGAAAAAAACTGGAGTGAAAAGACATCTATAGTGTTTAAGTCTATAGTCACACACCCTCTGATACGAGGCACAGAAATCTGAGAGCCAGCACGAGATCTTCTGAGGAGTGCTGTAAGTGTGGTTATGTGGTGGAGCTTTGTGTGTGTGTGTGTGTGTGTGTGTGTGTGTGTGCATATTAGTAGGGATGTAGTTTAGCAAATGGACACCTCTCATTTCATTGTTCAACGTGTCAAAATTCAATTAAAATACTGCATTCTATTCATGGTGTTATAAAAAAAGATGTTGGTATTAAACTGTTTGAAATTTCTGTATGTGATTCTCTGAATGTGCTTACTATATCTGTTATATAAATTTGTTTTAAGGTGGATTTGTGTATGACCTGAATGCACAATATAAGTGTAGAACATATGCAGGTTTTTGGGAGAAAGTCATGCTGAAGTTCGTGACTCATCAGAGGGTGCAGAGCAGTGGACCGGGCAGGCGGAGGGGAAGCGATCCTCAGGGGCAAAAGGGTGAAAGAAGCCCAGACGCACAAACCTGTCTCTTTTTGACTTACCCTTGTGAGGTGTGACCAGCAGGTCCAGAGTCTTCTGTGAGAGATTGGGCCAAATTGCCATCATTTCTTTTCTCAGTTCAGCATCCATTTGGTGCTTATCAACACCCCCTAAACACAAAGTCATGGGGACAAACCACCATTCATAAACACATACACCCTGTAAAATCAAACTGATCTGAGTATCCACACCAAAATGGAAAAGTACACTTGAGACACCTTGTACTGTACATATGCATAAAGAACAAATTCTATTCTGAGCTCGAAAGAGCTAGCTTAGTGAGCTCGTCCTTAATGCTACTCCCACATTCTGTCTTTTACAGAAGCTACATCAGGATAAAATGTAGGAGAGATGGACAGAAGGTAAAAAGAGACGCCAAACCTTCCCCACCCTTGGCGATCTTGATGTCCAGAGCAGTGCGGATTAAGGCCATGAGAGTAGAGTTGAAGTGCACCGTGTTGTCATCTGCAACTGGCAAATCCATTCGCAAGAGTCTCTGCAGGGGGCCAATCAGAACAGGTTATTCTTTGGGAGCGTGAGAGCATTCTTACCCACCCCAAGTAGTGTGTGTGTGTGTGTGTGTGTGTTGTGTGCATATATAGTAAGTGAGAGACACTGTACTGAAACTGGAAGGCAGTTGGTATGAGATAAAGATAGGATAAGCTCAATGGCTTTCTGTGCTTCCTTTAATTCCTCCCTACCAGCGTGCACTCTGACCTTAACTTTTCTGTCTCTTTTCCGTTTCTTTGATATACAAGAACTAACTGATTTGATTCAGATTGCTATGTCAGTGGTAGTACCAATGTAGCCATTAGACATTTATATATTTATTCCACTCCAGTAACTGTAAGGTGCTCCCTTTACTAGCTCTTTATTTAATAATTAATAATGAGAATCTTTCAGCTTTCTGGTTGCATTAAGCTTTTAAGGCGAAGAGCCTAAACCAGCTGGAGTATTTTCACCCTCACAGGCTCAGTGATTGCACAGTCAGTCAAAGAGCTTTCCTTTAATGAGTTTCTCCAGATCGAGTCAGAGTTATGGATGAATGAACAAATTAAAACAGAACAATCTCCTGCTGCTTTAATGTTCAGTCCATTCAGCTCTGGTCTGGAATGTTCCTGCTTTTAGATACATACGTGTATCTGAACGTTTGTGCGACGAGTATGACAATACCAGAGGATGTCCTTTGGCATGCAACACCTACCACCACCCATTAAACACACATACGTGCATATAAACACACATCAGCATGCCACATCTCATGCATCCACATGCATAACAGCAAGCAGCAGTGCAGCCCAATACAGAAAGCAGTGTTTGTTCACTTGATTCTAGCTCCTTGATTCATCTTAGTGGTAGTTGTCATTTTTGAGGACTAAATGAGTAAAATAACTCAACCCAGACACTCTGGTCTTAGTGCAAAAATAGGTGCAGACTGTTGGGTGAAACCAGAGCAGCGTTCTCCAGGGAATAAAATAACAAGAAAACAAATAAAAAAGAGTCATTCTGAGTCATTCTGTGAGGAAGGGGATATGCCAAGCCTGAGAATCCATCTATCTTTAGATTAACAGAACAGAATTGACTGCCTGAGGAATGAGGAAATGTGCACAGAGAAGGAAAGCATTGAGGAGGAACGTGGAGAAGTAACGCTAAGGACTTGAGAAAGAGAGGGATGAGAGATAGCAGTGACTTGAAACCTTGTGTCTGTTGGGACAGGCTGACAACAATAACGACACAGTCTAAAAAAAATGGTCAAAAGGCTAACACATTTGAGTAACGCTATGGGCTATTAATTGGCAGTTAAGATGAGACTGCCATCATGCAGCACAGTCTAGCTGCAAAATTTTAAGTGGTTTTAAACGTAACTTTAATGGTGTTCTAGGTATCTTTAACCAAGTTTAACATGTTTCAGCAAAATGTTTAGTCCACAGCCACACTACCTAAAAAAGAAATCCAAGCATGACTTCTAAAGATGATGTGTGTCTTCTGCAGACTAAATGTGCTACTTCCAGAAATAAAATAGTGTATGCACATTTATGCTTCCTAATGAAGGTTTTGTCAAATGCCTATGCAGAGGTTTTAGGAGTTTCATATAGAAGAAAGGTGTGAAGTCGCCAAAGCGTGACGAGTGACAGGGATCCCCGTGTGTTGTCTATGCTTTGCAGTTAGACAACACAACTAGTCCAAGCTAAAAAATCAGAGAAAGGAGGTGTTTCTGGTTTTTTCAGCTTTTGATGGGGAAGCTGGTATTTCACATGTACTAATGTATGGATTTTTTTGTTTCCTTTGTGAAGCAATTTCCCTCTGGAATTAATAAAGTTCTTTGCAACTTGAATCTTGAATTAAAGACACACCACTTGTGCTGCATTACATTTAATTTAAATCATTTGCTACAAAATATGTTACTGGTGGCTGTAGTGTAATTAAAGTCTTTGTCATTACTGTCCTGTGTACTTCAACTCTGCTAAAAATGTTGAAATTGTGAGCATGGGGAAGAAAGACTTTTGCCCCATGAATTTCTAGTACCACTTGCTTTGGTTCCTATTTTTGATACTAGGTGTAATAATAACTGTATGGAGGTTAAGTTGGTCAAGCATGCGCTGCCTTGAAATTGCATAACATGGAGGAATATCAGCAAATCGATGAAAAAGAGGAATTAAAAAAATGTATTAATGTTTAATGTATAGTTTAATTTAATTTCAAATGTGTGGTTTTGAAACAGAACTTTATGAATATTAATATTTGTTGAATAAAAGACATATGAATGAGGCACCACTGATCATAAAACCAGAATTATACAGTAAAAGGTGGTATAAACAAGAGGAAAGAAAATGAGTGAGACAATCATCTGTGTATTTATTACCACAAACTGACCACATTCCTAGGTGTAAGTTACATGAAGGTGTTTCGAGTGCAGCAATCCTGAGTTTGTGCCAATAATTCATAATGCTTTAAGTGTAAATGTTAACTATATGGTATATTATGTACACAATGTCCCAGTGAAGCTCTCTTTATCTAAATGTTAATATTCTATTTATTACACCCAACTGACTACGGCCTTACTCAGCCTAATCTTCTTTACTGGGTAATAGATTACCAGAGGTCACTTCCGCTATTTTATGAGCTCAAGGAGCAATTATGTATTGTGCATATGCATTTATGTATTATTTCGTAACTAAAAAAATAATAATGACCTGGGTCTGGTTCTCGAGTAAATGTGTTTCCCATGCTGTACTGTACTGTGCTGTGTGAAATAAAGATCTCCCAGCCGTTGCATTGGGCAGCAATCAAGCCAACTTGTCTCTCCAAGATCCTTCTAGCGGTAAAAACGCTACATTGGTGTCAGAAGTGGAATGAAGAATTACAAGTTCGAGCGCACTATCGAGGACCTACGGAAGATCCAATCCTACGCATTCTTCGCGCAGGTAGAGCTAGCCACTAACTTCGCGTGCTGGTCCCCGGCGGAAACCGCGGTCAAAGTAACACTCTCACTAGAAGGCGAAGCGCTGCGGGCGCTGGAAGACCTCCGGGTCCGTTCGCGGTTCTACGGTTCGCCATGGACGTAAGGGGCCTCGCGCACCGGGGCTATCCAGAGTTTGAGCCCGATAAGCAGGCAGAGCTAGCTTGTCGCGCATTTTTCCGAGGACTCCGACCGCCGCTGCTCTGTGAGCACATCAGGTTAGCGGCACCAGAAAGAGCCGAGCGACCTCTCTCAGTTCGGGGGCGCTAAGTAGGTGAATTTAGCCAGGGACAGGGCTACCCGTCACGGTTAGACAACAAACATGTCTCGAGGTTTCGCGACGATGCCAAGGCACGGGACCTCGGGACTACCGTTGCAACGTTCCCAGGCCTGAGGGACAGCGTACCCCAGCAGCCGTTAAACTAGCTCCAGGGGCGCTAAGGGGAAGCCGCCTACCGCAACCGTTCTTGTTCCCCCAACTAGTGGATTCAACTTCCGGTCAGGACATTTAGGCAATCGCGCGGGAATTTATGTAAACTGTGTTCTGGACGTCGTCTTACTACGGGTGGTCGTGGATACTGGTTCCACTGTTTCGCTGTTGCGCTGTGGACTACTGGAACAAAGCAAGCGTGTTTGCAGACTGCCTGATCCAACATTCGCACCGTGTCTGGGAGCTACGTGAAGGTACAGGCTTGTCGCATGGTTCGAGTTAAATAGGTAAGCGGATTCATTCACATGAATTCTTTGTGGGGAATATTGAGGAGGGTTGCATTTTGGGGTTGGACATTTTAGAAAGATGGGGTGCGGTGCTAGACTTAAATGACGGAACTCTGCTTGGTAACTTCGGGTTAGCCAGGTTGCCAATACCCAAACCACAGCCGGACATGTTCGGACTTCTGGTAGTCGTGCCATGTAAACATCCGGTAGCAGACCGAGTGGAAAAACTACAGGCTAACGTTGACGTTTTATCTCGATGACCGTGCAGCAAAGCGCATGGTCGGTACTGCATCTTCAACTGAGTTGAAGAGTGCGTGTGCGGTTGCGACGTAAAACCCTCGACTCAGAACATTCTCTCCGTGCAGTCCTCTGGGCTCTCCGGTGGTGATCAGCCGTCCGAGCCGGCGTGCAGCCGAGTTACTGCGTCGCCTAGAGCACCAACCGTAGTCGTTTTGCCGGTGCCACAGCTAGACCATGATCAACTCATTGCCGAGCAGGAGAAGGATCCGGTCCTGCATAAGGTACTGGGTTGGGTTAAAGCAAGCCTGAGAGCGGATTACACTGCAGTCGCTCATCTAGGGCGAGAGGTAAAAGCTCTTTGCTCCCAGTTTACTCACCTAGCGTTGCACGAAGGGTTACTCTACCGCTGCTGGGAACAGCCGTGCGGCGCGGGCGAATGCTTTTAGCTGCTGGTACCAAGGGCTTTGCGGACATGTGTACATGTACTCACTGCATCAATAAATCTCCTTTTTGGTCTTCCTCTAGATCTCCTGCCTGGCAGTTCCAACCTCAGCATCCTTCTACCGATATATTCACAATCTTTCCTCTGAACATGTCCAAACCACCTCAATCTGGCCTCTCTAACTTTATCTCCAAAACATCTAACGTGGGTTGTCCCTCTGATAAACTCATTCTTGATCCTATCCATCCTTGTCACTCCCAAAGAGAACCTCAACATCTTCAGCTCTGCTACCTCCAACTCTGCCTCCTGTCTTTTCTTCAGCGCCACTGTCTCTAAGCCGTAGAGCATTGCTGGTCTCACCACTGTCCTGTACACCTTTCCTTTCATTCTCGCTGATACTCTTTTATCGCACAACATACCTGACACTTTTCTCCACCCATTCCAACCTGCCTGTACCCGCCTCTTCACCTCCTTTGAACACTCTCCATTTCTCAGGACCATTGACCCTAAAATCCTTTAAATCCTGCACCTTCTTTACCTCTGCTCACTGTAGCCTCACCGATCCTCTTGGGTCCCTCTCATTTACAGACATGTATTCTGTCTTGCTGCAGCTAACCTTCATTCCTCTGCCTTCCAGAGCATACCTCCGCCTCTCCAAATTTTCCTCCACCTGTTCCCTGCTCTCACTACAAAGCACAATGTCATCTGCAAACATCATAGTCCATGGAGACTCCTGTCTTACCTTATCTGTCATCCTGTCCATCACCAGAGCAAACAAAAAGGGGCTTAGAGCCGATCCTTGATGCACACCCACCTCCACCTTGAACTCTTCTGTCACACCTACAGCACATCTCACCACTGTCTTACAGCTCCCATACATGTTCTGCACCACTCTAACATACTTCTCTGCCACTCCAGACCTTCTTATACAATACCACAGCTCCTCTCTTGGCACCCTGTCATACGCTTTTTCTAAATCTACAAAGACACAATGCAACTCCCTGTTACCTTCTCTGTACTTTTCCGCCAGCATCCTCAAAGCAAATACTGCATCTGCTGTACTCTTTCTAGGCATAAAACCATATTGCTGCTCACAAATGCTCACCTCTGCCCTTAACCTAGCTTCCACTACTATTTCCCACAGCTTCATTGTCAGGCTCATTAGCTTTATACCTCTATAATTGCCACAGCTTTGCACATCTCCCTTGTTCTTAAAAATTGGCACCAATACACTTCTCCTCCATTCCTTTGAAATCCTCTCACTCTCCATCTTGTTAAACAAACTAGTCAGAAACTCTACTGCCACCTCTCCTAAGCTCTTTCAAACCTCCACAGGTATGTCATCAGGACCAACAGCCTTTCCACTTTTCATCCTCTTTAATGCCCTTCTTACCTCACTTCTACTAATATTTGCTACTTTCTGTTTCACAACAATCACCTCCTCTACTCTTCTACTCTTTGTTCTCTTTCATTCATTTCATTTCATTCCTCATTCATCAACTCCTTAAAGTACTCCTTCCATCTTCCCATCACCCTCCTGGCATCTGTCAGTACATTTCCATCTCTATCTTTAATCACTCTAACCTGCTGCACATCCTTCCCATCTCTATCTCTCTGCCTTGCCAACCTGTACAGATCCACCTCTCCCTCCTTACTGTCTAGCCTAGCATACAAGTTCTTATATGCTCTTTGTTTGGCCTTTGCCACCTCTACCTTCACCTTACTCTGCATCTCCCTGTACTCCTGTCTACTCTCTTCAGTCCTCTCAGTGTCCCACTTCTTCTTAGCTAGCCTCTTTCCCTGTATATACTTCTGGACTTCCTCATTCCACCACCGAGTCTCTTTGTCTACTTTCCCCTTACCTGATGATACACCAAGTACCCTCCTACCTGTCTCCCTGATCACATTGTAATGTAATCACCAAATGTAATGTAATCCTTACATTGGCTGTAGTTGTCCAATCAACTGAAAGCACCTCCTGACCACCCATAGCCTGTCTCAACTCCTCCCTAAAGACTACACAACATTCTTCCTTTCTCAGCTTCCACCACTTTTCTCCTCTGCTCTGCCTTTGTCCTCTTCACCTTCCTCACCACCAGGGTTACGGCCCATGATGATGAATTATTAATTAATTAATGAATTCATTTATTTGTTTGACATATCTAATAGAATAAAATGAGATACGGTTGAGGGTTAGGGGCTCACTTAAGGACGCACCAAAGGAGCTCAGATTTCAACATTTCGATTAGTTGCACAAAGCTTTAAACACTACATATGTTTTAGTTCATAAACTGATTTTAAAATAGTTTAAAATTAATTCATAACTACAACTGGATTCAATTAAATTATGGGTTTAAAAGTTTTTTTTTTTTATAATTTTTTTAAATAACTGATTTAATGAAAAAAAGAGTCGTGTCATCTGAGAACTTGGACTTGGAGTGTTTGTGTGTGAATGCGAGAGGGAGAGAGAGAGAGAGAGAGAGAGAGAGCGATGGAGGGCAGAGGGGGATGGCAGAGTCCCAGGAGGCTGGCCATGCACAGGGCGAGACTGAATGCCAAGAGGAGGGGCCAGAAACACAGGAGAACTGCATTGACAGAGGAAATAAAGTGGAAATTGTTGACCTACTGTTAAATAATGTTGGACTTTTGCCATGAAACAATGTCCTTACTCCACAGTGACTCCAAGTACAAGATTGTCCTATAAGCTTAATATTGCTGTCGCTATGACTTACCTCTATCCTGTAAAGTGTGTGTGTGTGTGTGTGTGTGTGTGTGTGTGTGTGTGTGTGTGTCTGAGCGTGAAAGAGAGAGAGAGAAAGAGATATGAAGAGAGAGCTGATCCACACAAAGATTTTGAGGAAGTGCCATCCACAGGACTGAGGGATTCGGGGGACTGAAGTCCGTTAGACCTTTCCAGCACTGCTACACACGCACATGCCTGTATCTGAAGATGTGTGTGCTGTGTGTAGTGTGTGTCATGCACATGATGATTCCAATGATGTATAAATAGGTTTATATTTATTTCCAAAGTTTGGTGCAAATAACGTTTTATTTAAATTAACATTAAAGCACAGCAGCTGCTTTAATGTACTGAACTTGAACCTAATTTCAGTAATTATATTATTTAATTCTTCCACTAGTCTGAATTTTTTTTTTTACAATTCCATGAGATGTTCTAGACCATGTGAGGACATGCATGTTTCTGTGTGCGAGTGTGTGTGTGTGTGTGTGTGTGTGTGTGTGTGTGTGTGTGTGTGTGTGTGTGTGTGTGCACATGTGTGTGTGTGTGTGTGTGTGGAGGTATGTATGTGTGTCCCCCCTATGCGGCGCAAAAGCACTGAGAAGGTCCTTCCGTTCCCGCTTCCCTGTGGATTGGTCTAGCTAACACGGACTGCCCCACCACCACGACCCCCACAAGCCAAAGAATCACAACAGCATTTGCCTCACATCAGAGAACAAAGGAGGGCAAAAAAGAGAGGGAGACAAAGGAAAAGTAAACACCAACAGGTACGACACACAGCTTGTGGCCACTCGGAGTCAGTTCCCTCTACCTTGTATGCAACCCGTGCAGGGCACTTCTTCCCCAGGCCTAATGGCGGAGACATTTGCCTGAGCATGTCATACATATCCCTGTAACTGATCCTGCCACTGGGATGACCAAAAAACCAAAAAAAAAAAAAAACATGACCGCACCAGGGTGCATGGGGTCCAGAGGGAGAAAATCCAAAAGGAAAGAGAAAAAGAAGGTGGGGGAGGAGAACAAAACAAAAAAAAAGAAGGTTACTAGAGGTTTAGACTGGTAAAGGAGAAAGATTCCATAGTCTCCCTCACTGGTTTATCTGCTGTGACGAGAGGAAAGAAGACAAGAAAGAAGAGGAGGAGGAGAGCGGGTGGATTGAATATCTCACCCATCTGGAATGTTCTATGTAAAGCTTCATAGAACAGGCATAAAGTCCCGCTGCAGACATGCGAGTATAATGGCACTTTTATGTCAATGCAGTTTCTGCCCCCCCCCCCTCCCCAGAACAATGCACGCTATCATGTCAACTAAGCCTAGCAAGCGGAAAAAAGATGCCTTTTTTCATTTTAACTAAGTGTTACATTTATTTTAATATTTTCATTCAAAGTGGGGCATTTCATGCGTCTGAGAGTGTCTGCATTGTCCTGCACATTCTCTTTTTCATATCAGAATGCAAGTTGAAATGGTGAAATGTATTCAAAAAGTCAAACAAAAAGAAAAAAAAACTGAAGATAAGCAAGAGTCATTCCATTTTGGATGCTAGCAGGTGCTATTAGTTTTTAGCAGAAATCAAACCTTGCAGGCCACCCTATGAGGGCATTTCTTTCCTAAGCCCAGTGGGGGGTCGATAACTCGCAATAAACTGTACATATCCTTATAATGAATGCGCCCGCTGCAAGAAGAATACAGGGAGGTTAGAGTAAAAACACACAAGAGAGACAGGTACAGGAAGAAGAAACAGATTACACACAGAAATAAAACAGGAATACAAACTGTTACACTTATCATCCATTGGAATGCCACTATAATTGGGGAAAAACTAGGATAATTTATTCATTTATTTATTCATTCATTCACTCTGATTTTGCTTGTTTTCTCTTTCCCACAGTCTCCCTGAACACCAGAGCAGGTGACCAGTATTGCCCTTGGTGTTGGGGAATTAGTGAGTGGTCATATAGTCACTGGAATGCAGATACTCAGAAACTTAGTGTGTCCTGTAGTGAGTACTGGGACAGTAAGTTTGGGTAAAAGTATCCCATATTCCAGAGACAGGGGATGGGGACACATGAGGAGAGCCACAAATTCACAGGATAGGAGATGGAGAGAGAAGGGAATAGATGAATATTGGAAATCCATCATCCCCTCTGTGTGGTGGAGGCACCGCTGCCTGTTTGGGAAACAATGCACTTGAAGCTGCTGCTCCATCAGAGACCCCATCTGCACATTTCACATTTCTCAGTACATCGAAGAATAACATCATCTGTGGGTGGCAGGCTGGTGTAGGTGTTAGTATGGGTGGAGATGATGGTGAAGGTGTAGCCGATGGTGTACCTGTCATTTTAGGTATCAGTGTATGTGATGGTGTATTTGTGAGTGTAAATGATGGTGTAGGTGTCAGTGAAGGTGTAGGTGTATGTGTCACTGTAAGTGTAGGTAATGGTATAGGTGATAGTGTAGGTGTTGTGGAAGTAGTGAAGTTAACAGTGTAGGTGTATATGATGGGGGACATGATACTGTACCTGCCAGAGTGGGTATAAATGATGGTGAATGTGTTGGTTCTCATGCAGTTTAGGTGACTGTTTCATGTATCAATGTAGGTGAGAATTATGTGTCAGTGTACAGTAGGTGGACAAGCGGTATGTTACTTTTACCGTCGCGGCCTATGGCGACAGCATTTGGGTTTGCGCGTTTGCTGGCTTTTACTGCTGATTGGCGCTATATAACTATAGACTGACGCCTCAGGCATCAGTTCGTTCTCTTCAGGATTAATGAGCCGCAGCTCGTCTAGAGCCGCACGTAGTTGCAGATAAAATCAAGTAAAACATTTTAAATAAACAAATTCATAATCACAGTAGTAACATTACAGTACAAATTTATAATTAAAATGAAATTCGAATTTAAGCAACATAAACGTTAACACACTGAGCCTTTATATTTTATTATGTGTAATTAGAAAAGCTACACGTGTAGGGTCTTGTGTCATCTTATATTTTGTGTTCTTTAAATTTGTAGTAGATTTATTAACTGAAATAAATTAAACTAAATGACTATAAAATTTAAACACTGTCACTGTCAAACTATATAGTAAAACTATATAAGCTACATAGCCTTTATAAGACTCTACTTTAATTTAGGTGCACTAACAATAACAAAAAAAAATTTGTTAAATAATTAAAGTAAACAGGGTGCGCTGGTGTGTATTGTTTTCGGTGAACTTCAATTCAATTTTATTTGTATAGCGCTTTTAGCAATTTTCAATGCCGCAAAGCAGCTTTACATAGTCAAAAGAATTATTTCAGTTTGTATGAAATGTGAATTTGTATGAATCAAAATGGTCAGTTTGTCCCTGGTGAGCAAGCCGAGGGCGACAGTGGCAAGGAAAAACTCCCTGAGATGGTAATAGGAAGAAACCTTGAGAGGAACCAGACTCAACAGGGAACCCATCCTCAACTTGAGCGCATCAGAAAATGAACCGAAACTCTGTGTATGCTCGCCTCACAGAAGTGAAAAATATATACTTATAGAAAGCGAAATATCTGCTTTTATTTAAAATAATGCAAAACAAATTATTAGATTATGTAATTCGTATGAAAAATGAATTGTAGGCGCGTCCACTTGTGCGGAGACGACGAGATGACATGATCACCGTCAGCACAGCCGAAACCAAAGAAATCACTAATTTATCACTAAATTATTAAAATGGTCAGAGTGAGTTTCCTTGCTGTTTTTCCCGACGCATGCATAATCATTACTTTACTTCTGCCAGTGTGCTCTGGAAAACTTTATATAAAAAATAATCCTGCATTTAGTGTGCCAGCTGCCATTGTTCTAATACGGCTATTTATCTGAGTTAATCATTCAGTAAAAAGCCTGTAACTTTTCATGTAATACAGGTACATCTGTATGAATAAATTGTTTAAATGTATGTATCATGAGCGATTGATCAGTGACTTATGTAAACAACACAGTTTAGATGTAAGTAAATGCTGCGCTGTTTGGGGGAGGGAAAAAACCGAGATGCGTGATTCTTAACCCCACCCCCGTTAACACAGCGTATTCAGAGAGCCCCCGCGAGAGGTTGTGCTCAGATCACTCAGCTCCTGCGGATTCTAAAATTGACAGTGTTAACATTTTTTATTTACTGAAAAAGAAGCGATAGAAAGTTTCTTCATCACAACATGCCTTGTATTGTTTTTCAATGTATCACTCTATACACAACCCGTGATCTTTATGCTATTTTAGAGATGGGAAATACAAATTGATTTTTTTTTTCATTTTTTCATTCAATATTTTATAAAAATACCAAAGAAAATTATTGTGTATAGATTGATTACAACCAATACAATTTATATTATAATAAGGAAAATCTACATTTCTTCTATTCCAGTAAAACCGTAATGATGTCAATTTTTGAATTTAGAATCCAGAAGATGAAATTTGCAGAAATTAAAAAAGAGGCCTGAATTACTGCAGGTCTTCAAAATCCAGGTCTTAAAGTGGGGAGGAATGCATTTCAGTTTCTGTGAATGTATAGGTGAGAACAGCTAATTCACACCTGGGGAGGGTAAATAATTTGCATTTGAATGTTGCCTGCCATTGAAAAGCACACACAGTAACACTAAAAAAACAACAACCCAGGACAAATATGAATAAGAGTTCCTGATTATACGGCATAAATATTATTAAATATTACAACAAAATTCCTCCGCGCTCGAGAAAACTTTATGGGTGTGTTTGTGCTCTGATTAGACTGTTCTTCCCCCAACGCATTTTTTTTACTTTATGCCTGCAGCTGAGCGCTGATTAGACTACGTAGGAGGTTAAAGACGAGGATCACGATATGTCACGGCGTGTGCCTGTGATGGGCGTGCGCCCATCACAAATCTACGCCCAAATCTACTATCGATGTGACGCGCCCCAGGGACTTTAAACAGGACACTGGAATTACGCCCTTTGATCCTTGCACTCCCGCGGCGCCTTTACTCCGTGCAGGCGTGCTGCCCCTGTGTGCTCCGTTCTGCCACTCTGCCCACCGCCACTTGTCGCCAGCTGTGTGCCCGCATGCCAGCCGGACCTACATATGCACTTCATCCCTTCCCCTTTCTTTCCATCCTCCCTCCTTTAATCTTTTCCTTCCTTATTTGAGTATTTGATGTATTTTTAAAATAACAATTAGCTAATACAAACAGAGATAGGCTATATAACAGTTCATTCTTCGTACAAATAAAATTATCAGCTAGTGAACTTTATATTCTGTCCAAACAACATTTAACCAATGTTTGTTATTTTTTACTTATTATTATACAATAAATATCAATATCTCTAATATATCAATATCAGATTTTTCATTTTTGTTGTATAAAGTTCTACACAAAAATTTTTATGACTTAATTCTATTTAAAACTGCGTAGAGTGAAAAATGTCACTTTGCGCCACCTGGCGGTCATTTCACGAATAACTTTAAAATACAACTGATTTATTTTGGCTGCTGCCGTTTTCCCACGGCGGTAAGCTTGACGGTAATAACCATTTGTTGTCCACCTACTGTATGTACTGGTGAAGGGCATAGGTGATGGTGTAGAGGTGGTGTATGTGGTGTAGTTTATTGTCATGGTGTAGGTGTTTCTGAGGGTGTAAATGATGGTGTAGGTAGTGGTGATGCAGTAGGTGGTGTAGGTGATGGTATAGCAAGTGGTATAGGTGATGGTGAAGGTTGTGGTGGTCAAGTTGATGGTGTAGATAATGGTGTAGGTGGTGTGTAGGTAGTGAAGGTGATGGTGTATATGTCAGTGAAGGGTGATGGTGTACATATCAGTGAGAGTGATAGTGTCTGTGTCAGTGTAGGCGTAGATAATGGTGTAGGTGATGATGTAGGTGCTGGTGATGTTATAGGTGTAGGTGATGGTATTAGTGATAGTGTACGTGATGGTATAGTTGGTGGAGTAATTAATGGTGTAAGTGATAGTGATGGTATAGTTGTTGGTATAGGTGGTGCTGTGGGTGTAGGTGATGGTGTACATTCTGGTGTGCACTTGTTGGTGTTGGTTTAGGTGTGATGTCAATGTAATGTATGATTAAATTCACCACTTAAGATAGCACAATAGCATTAAAGACTGTGTGCAAAATATAAACAATTTTGTTGCTTTACTCTTTGAAGTATTATTAGCACTGTCAATTGATTGAATTTTTTTATCTAGTTTATTACAGTCAAAGTCTGATTAATCACAATTAATCACAATTTTAAAATACTTAAATTCACTTGTATTATAATGTATAATATGTATTATAGTATTATAATATAATATGTGCAATTTTTAAATAAAGAAATGCATGACTGTTAGAGGTTGGAGGAAACAGATCATCCAGTTTTATAATATCTAAAACATTAACATTTAACAAATGTTAAATTTTAACCTCTCTAATAGGACCAGCACAGCATGCAGTGGCTAGGTAGTACTAACCCTAACCATTACTGACGGCAGGGCTCGAAGCCAGATCCTCAGATCCACAACCTAGAACCTTAGCCATCTGAGCCATCACTACCACATTTTACATTTGTAAATTGAAATCAGTTCTTGTAAATATAGTTCCCTTTCAAAGGCTACACTTGATGCTGCGTGAAAACGCTATTGGGAACGCTCTTTGCGCGACTGGTTGTTGAAGCATATGTGTCAAAAAGGCAAAGAATTTGGCTTATATAACCTCGGTTAGGTGACGTCATTTGATTAGGTGCACCTGGAGGTTATAAATAGGCATGAACCGGAAACATCCTAACCCTAACCCAGCGGGTCAGACTGATGTTGCCCTGCACACCATGGCGTTTAGAAGGCATATCAGGCTGACCTGATATCCGCACCACCAAGCGGATGGCCTGTGCCATCAGCCGTTCTATAGCTGCTATGGTTGCCACGGAGAGACATTTATGGCTCAACCTCACGGGCATCAAGGATAAAGGTTGTACTTTTCTTCTTGATGCCCCATCTTACCTTCCAGCCTATTCGGCGATGCCATCAACACTGTCACCACTAAGTTTCGGGAGACAGAGCGCTGCGAGGAAGACCGTGGGGTGTCTCCCCTTGTGAGAGGCACGTAGAATTCTAACAGAGAATAAGAACTTCTTCCTAGCTCCCTCAGGAGGCCATTGTATAATCTCTACCACCACTAGTGTTTCGGGGAACATTGGTCTTCAGCGAAATGTTAAGTGTTTGGTCACCTCCTGCCATGTTTCAGGACGCCGAACATCTAACATCCCCCCATCTAGCCAAAGTGTCAAAACTTGTGCTCCTTTCAGAGAAACTGCCAGCGTGAAAACTACTCCCAAGTAGATATTCTTGGGTTCTAAGGACTGCAGAGAGAGGCTACAGAATTCAGAAATACAGAAATCTTCCTCCGTGTTTTAACAGTGTGGTCTCCACTTCCATGACCCAAAATGAGCGCATTTGTTGACACAAGAATCGCAAAATTTTCAAAATGTTGACAGTCAAGATGATTGTTTCTCAAATCCAACCAGAAGATTGGTTTGTGACAATCAATTTGAAGGACGCATATTTTCATATAGAAATATTGCCACAACACAGAAGGTTCCTGAGGTTCACTTTTGGGTTAGCGCTTTCAGAGAATCCTAGGTCTCATGACAGCTGCATCCACGGTGATACCCTTGGGCCTTCGGCACATGAGATCCTCTCAGTTCTGGCTGAGAGCCAGGGGATTTCATCCAAGGGCCAATCCCCTGAGGCAAATAAGGGTTACACACCAGGGGCTTTGTACCCATTCTATGTGATTCAGACCCTGGTTTCTGACTTTGGGTCCCACTCTTGGTATGTTTTGTTGTCACAAGATGCTAACAACAGATGCTTTCCTCATGGGTTGGGGCACGGTCTTAGATGGCTGCCCAGCCCAAGGGATCAGGAGAGGTCATCTTCTCGTGTAGCACATCAATTGCCTCAAAATTCTGGCTTTATTTTAGGCCCTGAAATACTTCCTCCAGCAATTGAGAGACTACCATGTCCTAGTTGGGGTGGACAACACTATGGTAGTCTCTTACATAAATCACCAGGGCGGATTACGGTTGCACCACCTAAACAAGATAGCGCAGCTCAGGGCCATTTACATTCCAGGGCATAGCAATGTGGGAGCAGACTTGCTGTCCAGACAAGCTGTGACAGCAACTTCACTCCAAAGTGCTTAGTCAAATCTGGGAGAGATTCTTTGTAGCAGAGGTGGACCTCTTTGCCTCTCAGGACACGGCACTATGTCCCCTTTACTACTCTCTGATTCCTCTAATAGTTCTGCTCCCCGGAGTCCTAGCGGAGGTCCGTCAACAGGGGTTTCGCCTCTTATTGATAGCGCCCATTGGCCAACCAGAGTATGGTTCTCAGATCTAATATCTCTCCTCGACGACTCGCCATAGGCGATTCCGGTCAGGAGGGATCTTCTGTCTCAGACGTTGGGGACTGCAAGCCTTTAAAGGATCCTACACCTTGAGGTTCACGGGACTCCAGAGGCACTAGCAGCTTCAAATACCTGTTTGCTGCTTTGTAATGGCATTTCAGCAGCTGCTTTCTTAATCCGATGAATTTGTCTTGCAGAAACCTTCCTCATTTTGCCTCTATCTGCACAGACCTGTCTGTGCTCTGAATCAGCCACAAATGTCTTCACAATACGATGATCACGCTTAAGTTTTCATGAAATATCAAATTTTTTTATACCTTGTCCAAGGCATTGCAATATTTGATACTTTTCAGCAGCAAAGAGATAATTTTTCTTACCCATATTGCTTGAAACCTGTGGCCTGCTTAATAATGTGGAACAACCTTCTTCAGTACTTTTCCTTTAATTGGGCTTATCTGGCAAACTTATTATCACACGTCTGAGATTCATTTTAGTGATCTAAAGAGCCCTGAGACACAATACCATCCATAAGTTTACTTTAAAAACTAAACATTTAATGTTTATGACACTTAAATCCAATTTGCATAACAATTTGGAACACGGTGTAATGAACTAAGCAAAGAAGTTTTTTCAGCGGTAGGATTACGGCATGTCACAAATGCATCTATATCCTCCGGTACATTATTAGCAAAAACAGAGTCGGCCCTCCCGGCACTACTAGCGTTAGCATTAGTTTTAGCCACGTTAGCATCTTGCTTACTCTGTCAAGCAACACAACACTGGAAAATACCCCAAAAACAGATTCCCCGTACATACAGGCCACCAATATGTAACGCTCAGCTAGTTATTTAAGCTAGTTACACTGCTACGGGGTCAATAATCTAAATAAGGGCTTATAAATATTACTTCTGGTATTGTGCAAGATTAGCAGAACAAGGAATGACGCAAAACAATAACAATTTTGAAAACAAAACAAACTCAAAGTATATTAAGTGAAAAAAGACAAACAAACAAACAAGGTGCACCACAAACCAAAATATGTACAAAAATAATAAAGGGTGAGTGTGTGTGTATGTATGAAAGTTCAATGTCCGTGTTATTGTTGTGTGTGTGTAATGGTGGCGGGAAGAGATGGCTCAGTCTCACCGGTGTAAGATGTTCAATCCGGGAGCTCCGAGATAACGGAACGAGAGGGGTATTGAATGAGTTCGACTAAGATTAATCCACTCATGGGAAGGTAATCCTTGGGTACAACAAACAAGCTCTCTCTCACACAAAATCCAGTCTCCTCATCTCTCCTTTGCCGGTTCCGCTTTTAAGCCGGAACACGTGACCTGACACATTATTGGGACTCCCTCACGCCATAGCCCCGCATGCTCGCGAGAGGGGAACAAAATAACCCATAGCAGGGTCGCTAATAAGGCCCGGTGGTTTTATTTTTATTTACCATCTAAACAACCCCCTTATGTGGCTGCGCTACAAAATTACGTCACCTGACCGAGATTATATAAGCCACATTTTTGGCGTGTTTGACACACATGCTTTAACAACCAGTCGCGCAAAGAGCATTCCCAATAGCCTTTTTTACCCAGCATCTCGTTCCCACTTTTTCAGGGAACAGAGTTACAGTCAAGTAACCCGAGATGTTCCCATTAAAGGTCGCTTGAGCACACGACTTTGGTTTTATCCAAACTTCCACCTAGAATCATTTTTAGAATGTAACTGGCCATTCTGCACCTGGTGATGTTTCCTCACTCATCTGATTATCCGCGTTAGGTCACACACGGCCGAGTAATGGGAAGCCGTTAGGGTCAAACTTGGTCAAATGATTTATTTGTGCAAAAAAATAGAAATTTGTTAAAAGATTAATAGATTAATCATGTGTTAACGTGTTAATATTGACAAGCCTTATTATTATTATCATTATTATTATTACTATGAGTGTGAGCTGAAGGCTGTTTAAGTGTGAATATGTGTGCTGTAGGTTAATAAAGGCGAAGTTGTGTAAAGTTTCTCACCAGGCTGCAGGATCATATTCTGCCCAGATCCTCACATACTCATCCAGGTGATGAGGCCCCAGAATGGAGGAGTCTCTTGTGAGGTACTCAAAATTATCCATTATAACAGCTACAAAGAGATTCAGCATCTACACACACACACACACACACACATGAAACAGGGTCATTGCTTTGTACACTTGACTCAAACCACACACAAATCAGTGTACATTGTGTCATGAGCTTGATCTGGTTCCACCACCTGCTCTACCTGATCACATGACTGTTACTGGGAATTAGAGAAAACTTCTTCAGACTAAAGCAGCACTGCAATTAGCTCACTCTACACTTACTACCACTTAGCTGAGGAACTAAAAGTGTTTATTAACCTGCAAACTTCACGTTTCTCCTTTCTGTCTCTCCCTAGATAAGAAACAGTTATTCGTATTTATAGTGAAAGTGAACGGTCTTCAGCTCGGGTACTTAACATTCAGACTGTAACACCCCTCCAGAATGGAGCTCTCCCTATAACACTTTATTATTATTATTATTATTATTATTATTATTTTTTTTTTTTTTTAATCTTTATAACACAAGCAAAATTTCATATTTTGTGTAAACTGTACAGTAGATTTTTTTTTTTGAAATCAGGTGTGTTGTGTAACTCCACAACACAATATTTAAAGCATGCCCTCAATTGCACAATTGTAGTAAAAAATAAAAATAAAAAAAAGGTAGAAATGCCTCCATTTAACAATTTTACAGATGCTTTATGAGGATTTTTGGAATGACCACTGAAAAGTCTGGGAGGGGAACAAGTTTACACGTGAAGCCAACATGACAGATCATGGACATGGACACCTGGACCCAACTCTCACTATTCTCTCTTCTTTATGTCGATTTACAAAGAATCCAGGAAGAGAAAACCAACGTCTGGTCACAATCTACTTTTTATAAATATATTTTCCCTTTAAAGCCAGTGACTAGTCACACCAAAGCCAACCCCAAGCAATTGTACTGACATTCAACTGATTTATTATAAAAAAAAAGAAGGTTTCTAACATAAACACTGTTCAAATTCTATCATCAAACAAAAATTAAACACAAAACGGCTTTAGAAGAATGTGGACAGAGACGCAGTCTCACCAGGAAGGAACAGAGGAAGATGAAGGATACAAAGTAAAGGTATGCAAACTCGCTTCCACACTCCGGCTCGGTGTTCCCAGAAAGGAGGTCACACTCCTTCCCTCCCAAACACGATAGCATGATATCATGCCACGCCTCTCCGGTGGCACTTCTGCATACAGAGAGAGAGAGAGAGAGAGAGAGAAAGAAAGAAAAAAAGAACTGGGCTGGAGAACTCTTCATACAGCATTAGTGGCATGTCTGTTTGAGAGATGTAACTCACCTGAAAAGCAGAATAAGAGCCTGGAAAAAAGTCCTGAAGTTGTTGTGCTGGTTGATGGAGCTCTCTTTGTCTTCCTCCAGCGCTATGTTCCCAAACAGCTAAAAAGCACACAACATCATCCTTAATTTTTCACTGCAGGTTGCTCAACATTCTCTACATTCTTTTTTAAAACAAAAAATCCCATCTCACCTGCATGCCGATAATGGCATAGATGAAAAACAGCATAGCAATGAGTAGGCACACATACGGCAAGGCCTGCACACACACACACACACACACAGAGGAAAGATTTAGCAAACAATGACATGAAGGTCTTACTGGAAGGATGCTTGAAGATGTTAAATCACTAGGAGTCCTGGGTCCAATGACTCCTCAGACCATCTCATTAAAACAGGTTCAGCAGTAGAGCATTGTTTATTTTCATGTGTGTGTGTATGTGCGCATGTGTGTTTTTACCTTAAAAGACTGAACAAAGGTCCAGAGAAGGATGCGAATAGTTTCGCCCTGCCTGAGGAGCTTGATAAGACGAGCAGCCCTGAAGAGTCTCAGAAAACTCAGATTGATGAAGTTATTCTACAGAAAGAAAGACAGACAAATGGACAGGCAGATTAGATATGATGTCCTTTTTTGGTGTGAAATCTTAATTTGTGTATTAGGAGGCAAAATAAAAGGGGATGTGACAAACTGAGGAAGGTACAGAGACGTTAAAGAGACTGAACCTGACAGCACCGAGCAGACCCAGCATGTCCAAGAGAAGGAGAGAAGCAAAACAAGAAAGAAAAGGAGGAAGGAGGGAGTGCAATTCAGACAGAAAGGATAGAACCCAAATATCTTCATCCAGTTTGGGGGGGAATGGTGCAAAACCGCGAAATTCAAGCTTCCATCAACCAAATGCACTGACCAGGAAGGTCGGGGCTCAGCGCTGACGGCTAGACCATGGCATGCTCATCTCATAAACAGCTAACAGCAACTCACACAAGCTCCACTTAAGTCAAGTGTTGGGTTTAAGGATAATCAGGAGAAACAGTAAAAACCTAAACTTGCAACCTAGAGTCTAAAAACAGGATCCCAAAAGCTAGAGTCCACAAACATTCATCAAACACTCATATAAAGTGTGTGTACCTGAGCTGGTGTAACTCTGTGTATGTGAATAAGGTTAATATAATAATTCCTTCATCTTTTCCAGTGTTCCCAGTGTTCCCAATTATCCACCACATGTAGCAGATGTTCTTTAAAACATAAACTGACACAACGTACTCCTGAGTTTAATACAGTCTATAAGACTAATGCACTATAAGGCAATAAAAACAGTTTGAGCGATACAGTGTTAGCATAACTACGGCAAAAAAAAATTGAGAAAGACACAAATATTAATTTTCACAAGTCCTTAGTATTTTTAGATCTTTGTGTCAGATGTTACTCTGGTATACTGAATTATAATTACAAGAATTTCATGAGTGTCAAAGGCTTTTATTGACAATTACATTAACCTTTGCTAAGAGTCAGCATTTACAGGGTTGACATTCTTTTTCAAAACCGCTGCAATGAACTTCTGGACCACACCCTGTCGAAGTCGAGGCCCATTCTTGAAAATCGACCACAAGTTCTCAATGGGATTAAGGACTGGGGAGATTCCTGGACATGGACCCAAATGTTCTATGTTTTGTTCCCCGAGCCACTTAGTTATCACTTAAGCCTCATGGCAAGAAACTTCATCATACTGGAAAAGTCATTGTTCATTACCAAATGGTTCTTGGATGGTCGGGAGAAGTTTCTCTCGAAGGATGTTTTTGTGCCGTTCTTTTCTCATGGCTGTGTTCTTAGACAAAATTGTGAGTGAGTTCACTTCCCTGGCTGAGAAGCTACACCACACACGAACAGACTCAGGTTGCTTTACTGTAGCGCTCTCCTTTTCTTCTCCAGACAAACTTGTTTCTTTTAAAAAGTGGATTCATTAGAGAAAATAACTTTACCCCTGTCCTCAACAGTCCAATCCATGTACCGTCTGTAGAATATCAGTCTGTACCAGATGTTTTTTTGGAGGAAAGAAGCTTCTTTGCTGCCTTTCATGACATCCGACCATCCTCTAAAAGTCTTCAACTCACTGTGCGTACCTTTTTCCATTCCTGAGCAAGTTCTGCACTGGTTTTGCAATGATCTCACAGATGTGTTAACTTTAGGAGACAATTTGGTGCTTATTTAACTTTCTTGGGTGTCTTGAAAACTTCTTCACCAGAATTGACTCTCTCTCTTTGAAGTTATTGAAGATCCAATACATGGTTAATTTAGGTGCAATCCTATGAGCAGCAATATCCTTGACTGAATCCAATTTCTATTGATTTACTATGATGTCTGCATGTGTTTTCGTGAAGGTAACCATGGTTAACAGAGGAGCAACAATGATTTCTGGTACCACTCACCTTTTAAATCTTTCTAATTGCTAATAAAGCTGTCTGTTATTCTAATCCACTCATCAAGACCGGCATCTCCAGCCTTGTCCTCAGCACCTCTCTTAGCTGTGTTAAGGAGAGAATCACTGACATGATGTCAGTTGGTCCTCATGTGGCAAGGCTAAAATGGAGTGCAATTGTTTTCTCAGGGGATTAACTTCATTTTTATGGCAAAGAGGGACTGTGCAATTAGTTGCAATTCATCTGATCACTCTTCATAACATACTGAAGTATATGCAAATTGCCTTGATAAAAAACTAAGGCAGCAGATTTTGTGAAATCTAATATTTGTGTCATTTGCAAAAATATCAGCCACTAATGTAGTAACACGACACACACACACACACACACACACAGAATATTCTGCTAGTTTTATCTGTGTTCATGTCAGGCTGTGGAGTCAGGCTTCTACTGATCCTGTTCATCTGGTCTGTAACAAATCATTAATGAGCTCATCACAGGTATAGTTCAGTTGTTAAAGTGTGTTACCTTAAACCCAGCACCTTATCTCTCTTTCACACACACACACACACACACACTCACAGAGAGAGAGAGACAGAGAGAGAGAGAGAGACAGAGAGAGAGAGAGAGACAGAGGGAGGGAGAGGGAGAGAGAGAGGGAGGGAGAGAGAGAGAGAGAGGGAGAGAGAGAGGGAGGGAGAGAGAGAGGGAGGGAGAGAGAGAGAGAGAGGGAGAGAGAGAGAGAGAGACAGAGAGAGAGGGAGGGAGAGAGAGAGAGAGAGAGAGAGATGTGGAATCATGAAGTATGCAGTGTTTACATGCAGGTTATCTTTTCATCAGTAACCCATCATGAGTTCAGCTCTGCCTCCACCATGCCACAGTACAAACAGTGCCCCTTACTGGCAGATGATGAGAATGTATTTGCAGTTGTTTACACCTGGATTTGTTTTTATTTTGTTTTAAATGTAAAAAGAGAGAAGGAGCATGCAGATGTCCTGAAACCGTATTTACAGACGCAAGAGAGAGAAAGAGAGAGAGAGAGAGAGAGAGAGTGTGTGTGTGTGTGTGTGTGTGGAGAAGAAATGGATAAAAAAGTGTATAGGAATAGGGCAGCACCCCAATATCACACAGAGCAGAAGGTCAAAGTCATTAAACTCAAGCACATGCATCATCATCACCATCAGTAGCCACAGCAGGAAAAACAAGTGCAGTAAGATTTCCAAAAAATTACAAACCATCTACAATGGAGATGTTGCAGATGCATGGTTTATAGCAGCATTTTTGGAGGTTGATAATACAACCAGTGTGATTGGCCGGCCGGGCCAGAGACGGACACATGAGTTTCATAGTGCATTTTGATTGGATGAATTCATCAGAGGGCGGAGCCATTATAGCAGAGATTAAAGAAAGCATGTAAAAAAAAAAGATAAACCAGGAATGAATAATCATTAGGCAAAACATCACATAACACACAGAACAGCTTAACATAAAGTTAAAAAATTAATAAAACATTAACAAGAATTAATAAAACATAATTAATTAAAGCACTGAAAAAAACTATTTAAAAAGAACAACTTTAACCTGAATTTTTATTAACTTTAAAAGAAAATCTGTTTTTTACTACTAAAGCAAAAAAGTGACAAGTGTGTCTCTCTCTCTCTCTCTCTCTCTCTCTCTCTCTCTCTCACACACACACACACACACACACACACACACACACTTACCCCCAGCTCTGTCACTAAAATATCAGTGATGCTGCCGAGGACCGTCACACAGTCAAAGATGTTCCAGGCATCTTTAAAATAATTCTGTGGTTTGTTTAAAGAAAAAATATATCAGTCAACACCTACAGATAAATACACACACACAAACACACACACACAATGTTCACTCACCAGCACACCAAAAGCGATGATCTTTAACACACACTCTAAAGAGAATAATGATGTGAACACAATGTTCAGGATGGCCAACATGTCCTCATAGAACTTTGATGCTCCATCGTACTGAAAAATAACAGAGAGAGAGAGATCAAATATATATTTAACGTTTTTACAGTCAACCCTAACTCTATGATCTTATACCGACTGATCGATTATAACGAAGAAACTGCAAAAAGTTGATTCCTACATAAAACAAGACTAAAAAGAGACAAGCAGAAAGATTAAAGCCTGGCACCTTCATCATGAGGACGATGGTGTTGAGGGCGATCATTGCCATGATGGTGTACTCGAATGGCGGCGACACCACAAACTCCCACATGCGGTACTGAAAGGTCTGCTTGTTCTGGGGCATGTGACGGGTCAGAGGCTTGGCGTTTATTGCGAAGTCGATACAGGCTCTCTGCAAAAAACCACACATTATAGAGCAGCAGCAAATTTCCGTAAAGCCCCAGTCATGTGCAAAGTGCTGTGAAAAAGTATTTGTACCAGATTATTATTTTTTTGCATAATTGTCACACGATGATGCAGATCATTAGACAAATTTTAATATTACGCAAAGATAAAGAATGCAGGTTTTTAAATGATGATTTCATTTATTGAGGAAAAACCTGTAAAACCTGCCCTACCCTATTTAAAAAAAAAGAATTCCTGTTAAACCTAATTACCCAAATAACCGAATTTTGGCCCACTGTTAACATTGGAAAGTTTACATGAACTGCCTTTAGGACCAGTTTCAGACCGGACTTTGACTAGGCCACTCTAAATCCTTAATTTTATTTTTGAGCCATTCAGTAGTGGCCTTTTGGTGTGTTTTGGACCATTGTCCTACTGCATAACTTACTCACTCACTTATCGTCATACAGCTATATCTATTGTATATTCAGGGTTGTATATTCAGGGAGGGCCTGAAGCCTATCCCAGAAGGCTTAGGGCACATGGCAGGGTACACCCAAGACAGGGTGCCAATTCAACAAACGGAACACACACACAGTCATACACACACTACGGGCAATTTGGGAACACCAATTAGTCTAATCTGCATGTCTTTGGACTGTGAGAGGAAATCAAAGTACCTGAAGAGACACCCTAAGTGCAAAGGGAACGTCTCGGTCTTTGCTGTAACCCTGTTCTCTGAAAAAGCGGGGACGAGATGCTGCATGAAAGTGCTATGGAAAACGTTTGTGAAGCACGTGTGTGTCAAACACGGCAAAATTTTTGCCATATATAACGTCGGTCAGGTGACAACATTCAATTAGGTGCACCTGGAGGTTATAAATAGGCATGAACCGGAAACATACTCAGGTCAATTTTGTCTGAAGGATGTCCAGTCACGCCTGCAGTGCAGCATTGGAGTGCAGCATCTCGTTTCCGCTTTTTCAGGGAACAGGGTTACAGCAAAGTAACCCGAGATGTTCCCTTTCAAAAGCTACACTCTATACTGCGCGAAAGCGCTATGGGAACGAGAATACCCACTCCGCCGCACTGCAAGTGTCTGGATCCCCAGGGTTGTGTAGTGTGCGCACAGTCCCCCAAGGAGTCCTAGACATAATTCTGGGATGCTGACTCGAGGACCTACAAGCCTGGCATCCAACTATGAAGTCTGACAGATGTCATGTGGAAAAAGGCAGCCTGCCGCATGACATACTTGGAAACCCCTCTTGCCAGAGCAATTGATGAGGCAAACTTCCTGGTCAAATGGGCCCTAAACACTAGAGGCGAAGTGTGCAACGCGCCTCATAGGCTACTTTAATAGTGCCAACCTCAAATGCGCAGTGCCAAACTGTTTTATTAACAACCAGAAATAAAGTCATCAATTCAATTCGGTTGATATGTCACGCGAGAAGATGAACTCTCCAGATCCCTTGGGCTGGACGGCCATCTAAGGCCGTGCTCTGGCTCGTAAGGGAAAAACATCTACCCGTTAGCAACTTGCGACGACAGCACGGACCTAGAGTGGGACCCAGAGTCAAGGACGAGGGTCTGAACCACATAGAGAGGGTACGAAGCTCTCGGCGTAACCCTTATTGCCTCTGGGGATTGGCCCTTGGATGAAATCCCCCTTCACTTAGCCACCACTGAAAGCTGAAAGTTACTTCCTGGCCTAGCTTGAACTCCTTTAGAGTGTTTAAAATGGATTCGATGCGCGCAGGAGACAGCTGTGGCCGCATTCCACTTCTCAAGATGGCGCCTTTGAGGTCGGCTGTCTTCAGGACTGCTCCGACCTATCTTAATTTGTTTTCGTCTTTTAAACTATCTTTCAGTAACTTTAAACTGGCTAATTCATCACCATTGACTACATTAGGTATGATAGAGACACTCTTTTTTTTTTATTGGTATACAATGTACTCACAATTCAACGCTTTTAACTTCGGATCCGAGCTGGCCAATTGAGATCCTGAGGGAGAACAAAGGATGTGACGCGAAGCGGTGGCCCAGAGAGAAATGAGCCAGCATCAGAAACAGGCTGAGAGCCCGTGTACACCGCACACCTCTGCCTAGCATCCTGTTCGCCAACGTCCAGTCACTGGAAAACAAGCTCAATGACCTCAGGACCAGGGTAAAGTAAAGCGTTGTTCCTCTTACACGCTCCTGCACACCGAACCTGGAACTACTGTCCATCATGTGTCGTCCTTTTTATCTACCTCAGGAGTTTACATAGGTCGTAATCAGCGCCGTTTATATTCCACCACGAGCGGACACGGACACTGCCTTATGCGAGCTGCATGAGGCACTCACACAGCACCAGACACAGCACTGGGACGCTGCACTTATTGTGGCGGCGGATTTTAATAGTGCCAACCTCAAACGCGCAGCGCCAAACTTTTATCAACATATCACCTGCCCCACCAGGGGCAAAAGGACAGTCAAGGACGGCTACAAGGCACAATCTCGTCCAGCGTTTGGGAAATCCGACCACGCCACCATCTTCCTCAAGCCAAAATACAAACAAGGGCTGAAACAGCGCTGGACGAACCAATCGGTGGCCGCGTTACAGGACGCACTCGATGACGCAGACTGGGAAATGTTTAGAAACAGCTCCGATGATGATGTCAGCGTGTTTACGGAAGCGGTTGTGGGATTCATCGGGAAACTAGCGGATGATACCGTGGAGAAAAAGACTATCAGAATGTTTCCCAACCAGAAGCAATAGGTGGATAAAACCATCCGCAACGCTCTGAGATCTCGCACTGCTGCCTACAACACGGGACTTGTGTCGGGGGAACCGTACAAGGCTGCGTCATATAATGTCTGGAAAGCGGTGAAAGAGGCGAAGCAGCGCTATGGGAGGAAATTAGAGTCACAACTCCAACAGAGTGACTCTAGGAGCCTGTGGCAGGGACTAAGGACAATAACGGATTATAAAACATCAACAACAGGTATGACGAACATGGACGTGACTCTGGCAGACGAGCTGAACACTTTCTGTGCTTGCTTTGAGGCTGCAGCTAAGGACACTAGCGATGCTAATGCTAGCGGTGCTAGCGGCTGTAGACAGGAAGACACTGCCAGCACCGGAAATGCGTTTATCATCTCTGAGCATGACGTGAGGAGAGCATTCAAGAGAGTGAACACCAGGAAAGCAGCAGGACCAGACAGCATCTCAGGTTGTATTCTCAGAGTCTGCGCAGACCAGCTAGCACCTGTGTTTACTGAGATATTCAACATCTCCTTATCTCAGTCGGTGATCCCCACATGCTTCAAAGAGTCCATCATTGTTCTTGTCCCGAAGAAACCTCATCCTGCTTCTCTCAATGACTATCGCCCTGTAGCCCTCACCTCAGTAGTGATGAAGTGCTTTAAACGCCTGGTCAAGGACTTCATCATCTCTTCATTACCAGACACACTGGACCCACTACAGTTCGCTTACTGTCCAAACCGTTCTACTGATGATGCCATCTCTCATCTCCTCCACACATCACTTACTCACTTGGGACACTAGAAGGGGGAATTATGTTAAAATGCTCTTCATTGACTACAGCTCAGCATTTAATACCATAATTTCCTCCACACTCACCACCAAGCTGGAGCACCTGGGGCTCAACCCATCTCTGTGCCAGTGGATCTCCAATTTTCTAACTGGCAGACCACAGGGAGTAAGGATGGGTGGACATGTCTTAGCCTCCCTCACTCTCAGCACTGGAGCCCCCCAGGGTTGTGTTCTGAGCCCCCTGCTGTACTCTGACTGTGTGGCCACTACCAGCTCCACCACCATCATTAAGTTTGCTGATGACACCGTCGTGGTGGGCCTGATCTCTGACAACAACGAGTCGGCCTACCTGAAGGAGATTAGGAATCTGGAGAACTGATGCCAGAGGAACAACCATCAACGGAAGCCCAGTGGAGAGATTGGAGAGCTTCAAATACCTCGGTGTTCACATCACACAGGACCTGTCATGGTCCTGTCACATCAACACCGTAGGAAAAAAAGGCCCGACAGCGTCTCTACCACCTCAGACGTTTGAGAGACTTCAGACTGCCCTCCAAGGTAATCAGGAACTTTTGCACCATAGAGAGCATCCTGACGGGAAACATCTTAACCTAGTTCGGGAACAGCACCATGCAGGACAGACGAGCTCTACAGAGGGTGGTGTGATCAGCTGAGCGCATCATCTGCACCAAGCTCCTTGACCTGCACTCAATCTACAGCAAGCGGTGCTGGATCAAGTCCAGGAAGATTGTGAAGGACCTCAGCCACCCCAGCAATGGACTGTTCTCTTTGTTGAGGTCAGGAAAGCGATTCTGCTCCTTGAAGACCAACACAGAGAGACTAAATAGGAGCTTCTTCCCACAGGCGATATGGTTTCTTATTCAGTACACCACACAGTACTGATCCATTTTGCACATCCACACACATGGTTTCTGCACTCACTGTGGACATTCTGAACATTCACTTACACTAGTGGCCACTGCACAACACATTCGTGGAGATTAGTTAAATTACCCAATTACCCTATCACAAGTCACTTTAAATATGTCACTTTCAAGCATATTTGCACACCCCCTGGACGTCTTGTTACCCGGATGCACAAATCACTTTAAACACTTTAAATATGTGGTATTTCTGTTTATATTCAATTTATAGTCAACTTCATTCCCACAAAAGTCCATCAACTCTATGTCTCTGTATTGCACAACTGTTTCTTATTTTTGATATTTTTCATTTCTCATATATGTTTCTTATATTGTATATTTTGTCCTGTACAGTACAGCTGTCTCTTATTTTTCTATATTTTTCATAAATTTTTCATATTGTGGCGTGGGCGGGGTTTTGACTAGCAACCATCATGCTTTGCGGGAAGAGTTGTTAGGTGTTCACCCTGTCGAGGAAAGGTGTTTGGGTTAGTGGTGTGGCCAGGGTGTGTGTGTGTGGGTTAGAAGTGTGACCTGTTGATGTGTGTTAGTGACTGTGAATGTGTGGTTGTGTGACTTTCGTGCCGTGTTAAATAAAATACTGCCAGCCATTTGCATTGGGCAGCAAGGAAGCTCACTCGTCTTTCCAAGTCCCTTTGTAGCAGTGAAAAATGCTACAACTGGTGTCAGAAGTGGGATGGAGAGTAACGGGTTAGAGCGCACCCTGGAGCAAGCTACAGCTCCGTGCGCCGTCAGCCGGCGAGGCAACCTGCAGCTGCCCCTGCCGTCTCCTATCGCCGAACAAAAGCTGCGTGAGATGGCCGACTCAGGCGTCATAGAGCCAGCGTCCGGACCGTGGTCTTCACCGGTTGTGTTGGTGCATAAAAAGGATGAATTGTGGGGGTTTTGTGTCGATAACCAGCGGTTAAACGAGGTGACGCGCAAAGATTCTTATCCGTTGCCACGAATAGATGATGCGGTAAAACACGTTGCGGGCTCGGCGTGGTTTAGCTCGTTAGATCTGCGTAGCGAGTACTGGCAAGTAGAGCTCGCCCCGGAAGCTCGACCTAAAACCACGTTCTCGATCAGGCAAGGATATGGCAATTCTGGCGCCTGCGGTTCGGCCTATGTAACGCTCCAGCTACATTCGAACGATTTGGCCAAGAAAGTGTTGGCCGATATTCCTCGCAACCGTTGTGTCGTCTACCTGGACGATTTACTGGTGCACGGCAAGGAGTTTGAGGTCGCGTTAGCTAACCTACGGGAGGTATTTTTGCCTATCTGGCGGGCGAATTTGCGGCTCAATCCGAAAAAGTGCCAGCTGTTGCGGCAAGAGACCCGTGATTAGCGCTCAAGGGATTGCCACCGATCCAGCCAAAATTGTTGCGGTACAGAATTGGCCTGAACTGTTAAAGGTCCCATACATCCCATTTTTCATTAAATGTTAATATGATCTTTAGGGTCCTAATGAAAAGTTTGTATTGTATGTTAATTAAAAATTCAAAAGGATTGTGTAAAAAAAACACTACTTTTACCTGGTAAAAAACTAGCTCTGTTCTCAGCAACCTGTTTCAGTACATGCTAATTTAAATGCTCATGACCTCTGCTGAGCCCGCCCCCCCCCCAGTTCTGTGGGGCGTGTCTTCACAACACACGTGGGGTATAGCCAAGGAAGTGTAGTCCAGTGCGGGCAATGCTTTGCTTTGTGGGTAATGCAGTCCAAACTGGAAAATGCTGGAATATAGAGCCTGAGTCTGTTTTCTTCAGTCGTTTTTGGTTTGATTTAAGTACGGAACCTACGCGGAAGTTTGTAATATAGCCTGACAATGCAGAAATTAAAAGAATGGACATGCATCGACTCGATTTGTCTTTCTCATCACTGCATGGGCATGGAGGCCGGTCCGCCTCAGGGAGAGGGTAGCGGCCCTCATTCCCCCACAAAAAGACTCCGGCGTTCACAACGCCAGCGCCGATCACCGTCACGCTTCCTGGACTGAGTTCGCCATCGTGACCGGGGACGGTCACAGCTCGGGTGGGGGCAGTGTGGCGTTGGCGGGGTTTTGACTAGTAACCATCATGCTTTGTGGGAAGGGTTGTTAGGTGTTCACCCTGTCGAGGAAAGGTGTTTGGGTTAGTGGCTTCGGCCAGGGTGTGTGTGTGTGGGTTAGAAGTGTGTCCTGTTGATGTGTGTTAGTGACTGTGAATGTGTGGTTGTGTGACTTTTGTGCCGTGTTAAATAAAATACTCCCAGCCATTTGAATTGGGCAGCAAGGAAGCTCACTCGTCTCTCCAAGTCCCTTCGTAGCAGTGAAAAATATAATGTTATTTTATTTTTAATTCTATATTTCATTTTATTCTTACTTAGTCAAATTTACCATCTGTTTTCCTTTTCATATTTATTTTCTATTCATTGTCTCTATTTTAAGGTCACGGGCAGTCCAAGCATTTCACTGCATATCGTACTGTGTATGACTATGTATGTGACAAATAAAATTTTAATTTGAATTTGGATCCCACATGACACTCAATGTCATACTTTGTGTAGGAAAAAGAACGCTTTCTGTGGCGTTGAGACTCCACCCTAAGAAAATGAGGTGAGCTAGGGCGACGTGTTGACGCCGAATGGCTCTGTCTGGGAGGGGAACATGTGCAATGGCCCCTTTTACCAGCAAGCCTGTGTTTTTAAATTAACAGATGTGCTCACTGTGGTTTCACTGAAATGGAAAACCCACGTCATTGAAACACAATGATTGAATCCTGTAGCCAGGGAGACATGCTTGGCAGTAGCTTACACGCTGCCAGCTTCTCCAAAGGGGCGGTAGCTTTGTCGCTTAGCTAGGCAGAGATGTGGTGGTGATGGTGGTGGCTGTTAGGTGTTCGGTGTCCTGAAACACGACAGGAGGGAACCGAGCACCTAACACTTTGACAGAAAACGTTGTATCCCGAAACACCAGTGGCGGTGGGAATTAAACAGCGGTCTCCTGAGGGTGCTGGTCTTCCACAGTACTTCGTACCTAAAGAGACATACCTGGCAGTAGGTTCCCTGCTGCCGGCCTCTCTAAAAGGTGCACAAATTTTGACAATTCAACTAGATGGGTGTGTTAGATGTTCGGCATCCTGAACATGGAAGGAAGGGACCGAACACCTAACATGTCGCTGGAGACCGCTGCTCCCCGAAACACCAGTGGTGGCGGAGATTGAACCACGGCCTCCTGCCAGTGCTCAGCTCTCAGTAGGTCAGTCTGGTATGACTGCAAAGCCGTTGTGTGCAGGACAGCACCAGGCTGACCCGCTGCCTAAAAAATCTTCTCCCACCAACGAAAATGTTAGTCTACATGCTTGGTGGGGAGTGTGAATTTTTCCCTGGAGGATGAGCTCCCAGGAGAGAGATAGCCCGCAAGGGTCTCTCAGATCTGGGAGATCATCATAAGGGACTTTAATCAATGACATCGGAACAAATCGATGTCAATAACACAAAAACACGGGATAAATACGGCTTATTCCATAAAAGAGTTAACTCATGGAGGTCGTCTGACCTTGAGCGTTTGGGGAATTTATTTTATTTATTTATTTTTATGGTGAATCGTGGTGTACGCGTTAGACCGCACGTTACCACCTCTAACAACAATTAACACACTGGCTCATCACTAGAGGAGCGCTCTGAAGTGATAGTTTCAATCTCCATGGAAGCAAGAGAGAAAGTTCTTCCCCCCTTCACAAGAAGCGCCGAAGCATGCTTGAAAAGTGAAGGTTTAAACTGCGTATGATCTGGCGAGAGAGCGAGAGAAAAAAATTCTGTTTTGTGCGCTTCTGCCAGATATGGACGTAAAAAATGCGTCACGGCTTGCAGTTTCGTTTTAAAAAGTGGCGAACAAGAAACGCGGGGGACTTGTTAGACTCGTGTCTAACTCTGCTTGCACAAAAGTGCTTGCACACACGCACACTTACAAAGCATGCCTATTTATGATCTCCAGGTAGACCTAATCGAATTATGTCATCTGACCAAGGTTATATATGCCAAAAATTTTGGCGTGTTTGACACACACATGCATCACAACCGGTCACGACGAAACGTTTCCCATAGCGCTTTTGCGCAGCATCGAGTGTAGCTTTCGAAAGGGAACATACAAACTCCATGTACACAGAGACAGCAATCGAAACCAGACCTTAGAGGTGCTAGGCAACAATGCTAATAATTACACCAACGTGCCACCCCTGCTGTATAACCGAATTAAGAACTAAGACAATGGAAAGTTGCCCAAGTCTTGAAGATGCAAAGTCCCATTCAATTCAGTTCAATTCAATTTTATTTGTATAGCACTTTTAACAATTGGCATTGTCCCAAAGCAGCTTTACACGATCTAAAGGATTATTTAAGTTTGTATGAAATTTGTGTATGAATCAAAATGGTCAGATAGTCTCCTGGTGAGCAAGCCAAGGGCAACAGTGGCAAGGAAAAACTCTCTGAAATGGTAGTGGGAGAAACCATGAGAGGATCCAAACTTAACAGGGAACCCATCCTCATTTGGGTGAAACAGAAAGCAGAAATTGATCTGCACTCATACTGTATGTTAGTTGGCAGGCAACATAACAGTTGATGTTAATTGATGTTAATATGGACTCCAGTTAGTTGTTGAAAACTCAGGTAGACTTGTATAAAGTTCCAGTCCTGAACTATTGAACAGTCAAGTCCTCAGAGAAACAGCTGCCAACACCAGTCGAGGCCAGAACCGTCCTCTAGGTAGAGAGGATCATCCCCAGACACCAGACGCATCCCAAAGAGACACACGGGGCATCCATGTGACGGGATCTCCAACCAGAAGCGGGGCACCAGGATGGTTCAGACAGGTCCGGAGGGCAGAGGGAGTCTGGATCACCGGCAGCTCAAGAACAACATGTGTAGCTCGACAAAGAGAGAGGGAAGGAGACAGAGGGGGAGAGAGGGAAGAGAAAAAAAGCAGGAGAGAGAGCAGAAGAGAAGAGATAACACTTAGGTCTGTTCACAGTCATATAATGTATAATGTAAATGTATATTTACTGTAGAGTGCAAGCAGAGACTCCAGCAGGACTAACTATGACAGCATAACTAAAAGGGAGAGCCAGAAGGAAACACAGACATGAGGGCTCCCTGAGATGTAAAGCAAACAATCACCTCACCGTCAACAAACCTGAGTGATTAATGAGAGTGGGGAGGACAGCATCTAAACATACCAGTTCACCATAATACTCTACGTCCATGAATCCCCCAGATCTGCTCCTTTACCTAAGGCAAATCTATTTATAAAAATGCTTGATTAAATAAATATTTTTTTTGCCTGGACTTAAACACTGAGACTGTGTCTGAGTCCCGAACACTAATTGGAAGACTATTCCATAATTTCGGGGCTTTGTAAGAAAAAGCTCTGCCCCCAGCTGTAGTTTTCATAATACGCGGTACTGATAAGCAGCCTGCATCCTTTGATCGAAGTAGGCGTGGCGGATCGTAAGACACTAGCAGTTCACTCAGATACTGCGGTGCGAGATCATTTTATGCTTTATATGTCAAAAGTAGTATTAGTATTAAAATCAATGCAAAATTTCACAGGGAGCCAATGAAGTAAAGATAAGATAGGTGTGATGTGCTCGTATCTTCTGGTTCTAGTGAGGACTCTCGCTGCTGCATTCTGGACTAGCTGAAGCTTGTTTATGCACCTAGTTGAACAACCAGACAGTAAGGCATTACAATAGTCCAACCTAGAGGTCATAAAAGCATTAACTAGTTTTTCTGCAACGTTTAGCAACAATATATTTCTTTTCTTGGCAATATTTCTGAGGTAAAAGAATGCTATCCTGGTAATATTATCTACATGAGCTTCAAATGAAAGGCTGGAATCTATAATCACACCAAAACATCATACTACCCCATCATGTTTGACTGTGGGTATGATGTACTTTTTTATGAAACATTGTGTTAGTTTTTCAATGATGGTGCACAGAAAATTTGCCTTGGGATTCCCTATAAGTCTTGGGAATAATCAAGATGCTTTTAAAAAAAAAGTGAGACGGGCCTTTGTGTTCTTTTTGGTCGGCACTGGCTTTCACCTTGGAACTCTCCAATGAATGCCATTTTGCCCCCCAGTTTCTTTCTTATTGTTGATACATAAACACTGACCTCAACTGAGGCGAGTGAGGCCTGCAGTTCTTGTTGTTGTTCTGGGTTCTTTTATGAGCCAATATTTTGCTTTTGGGTAATTATCATAAGCCAGAAACTCTGGGGAAGGTTCACCATGGTTCCAAGTTTTCTTCATTTGTGAATAATGGTTCTCATTGTCGTTCGTTGAAGTCCCAAAGGCATTGGAACCCTGTCCAAACTGACACTTGTCAATAATTTGTTTCTCATCTGTTTCTTTAGATTGTTGCATGGTGTGTTGCTTGAGATATTTTGGTGTGTTTCACTTTGTCAGTCAGGTTCTATTTAAGTAATTTCCTGTTTCAACAGGTCTGGCAGTTAGGCTTGTAAGGCTGCAACATACCACTTTTCCAAATCGGTGAAAGGCGAAGCAGGCACGGCAGGAAACTAGAGTCAATATAACAACAGACTAAAAGGCACCAACACCCATTATGACGAACACAGACGTGTTTGTGGCAGACGAGCTGAACACCTTCTATGCTCATTTCAAAGATGTTAAAACCTTCTATGCTCGTTCCAATGCTAATAGAGCTAGCAATGGTAACAATCCTAGCGGTGCTAACGGCTGCAGACAGAAAAAGAATGCCAATGCCGGAAACAAGTTCATCATCTCTGAGCATGACATAAGGGAATTTCTTCACTACCTGACACTCAGAATTCATTTTAGTTTGCATATCATCCAAACCAATCAACTGATTATGCCATATCACACCTCATTCACACATCACTTACTTACCTGGACACTAGGAAGAAGAATTATGTTAAAATGCTCTTTGTCAACTACAGTTCAGCTTTTAATCTTCCCCCCACACTCACAACCAAGCCGGAGGACCTGGAACTTGGGAGCCCATTTCTGTGTCAGTGGATCTCTAGTTTCCTGACTGGCAGACCACAGGCATGTGTCAACCTCCCTCATTCTGTGTTCTGAGCCCCCTGCTGTACACATATGACACATGTGGCCACTACCAACTCCACAATCATCATCAAGTTTGTTACCGACACCATTATGTGGGGCCTGATCACTGAGAACAATGAGACGGCCTACCTGGAGGAGATAAAAAATGTGGAGAACTGGTGCCAGAGGACCAACATCCTCCTGAACATCAGCAAGAAAAAGGGACTGATAATCAACTTTACTCCAAAGTAGGAGAGGAAACTACCAGACCCCTATCATCAACAAGAATCCAGTGGAGAGAGTGGACAGCTCCCAGTACCTCAGTGTTCATATCACGCAGGACCTTTCATGGTCCTGTCACATCAACACCATGGTGAAGAATGGCCAGCTGCATCAATACCAACTTTAGGAACATTTACTCCTGAAACATAGAGAGCATCCTGATGGAAATCATCACCACCTGGTTAGGGAACAGCACCATGCAGGACAGATGGGCTCTACAGAGGGTGGTGCGATCAGCTGAGCTCATAATCAGCACCGAGCTCCCTGACATGCACTCAATCTACAGCAAGAGGTGCTGGCCAGAAAGACAGTGAATTACATCAGCTACCCCAAAAATTTACTGTTTTCTTTCTTGCGGTGTGAAAAGTGTTTTCGCTCCCTGAAGGCCAACATAAGAAAACTAAGGATACCACACAGAGTTTTATCAGTAATCTCCCTGAGTTAACAACCTTCATTGGATCACCATCTGACCCCACAGAACTTGATCAGGCAACTGAATATTTAGACTCAACGTCCCGTTATACCTTAGATAATGTAGCTCCAGTTAAAAGAAAAATTATTAGAGATAAGAAACTCGCTCCCTGGTATAACGACCACACACGTACTTTAAAACAGACAGATGGAAAATTAGAATGTAAATGGCGTCAAACTTAACTGTTGGTATTTCATATAGCATGGAAAGAGAGCATCCCGGACTATAGAAAAGCTCTTAGTGTAGCTAGATCAACGTATCTCTCCACTCCAAAAAATAACAAAAAGAATCCTAGATTTTAATTTAATACCGTAGCCAAATTAACTAAAAACAAGACCACCTCAGAAACCTCCACAACAACATTGTACAATAGTGAGGACTTTATGAACTTTTTTAATAATAAAATTGTAAATATCAGGCATAAAATTGAGGTTTTGAAACGGGACAATGCAATTGATGCAGATATTAAACTAACTATGTCAGATCATAGAAATACATAGAAATAGCATACATGAACTGTATCAGTCAGGATTTAGGCCTCATCATAGCACAGAGACAGCACTCGTTAAAGTAGTAAATAACCTCCTATTGGCCTCTGATCAGGGTTGTGTAACCATGCTTGTATTACTCGACCTCAGTGCAGCTTTTGACACCATTGATCATAGTATTCTTCTCCACAGATTAGAAAATATAGTAGGAATTAAGGGTACATCCCTCTCGTGAGTACAGGGACAAAGTGGAACAACAGTTTGATGATCCTAGAAGAATGTGGCAGGGACTAAATACAATTATGGACTTCAGAGAGAAAACCAGCACACCGCAGACCACGGCCTCTCTGTGTGAGGATCTAAACGTATTTTACGCTAGATTCGACACAGGAAACAACACGAGACTGCACAGCGAACGCATCATGGATGACGTCAGTGCGCACACGGTGTCTGAAGAGGATGTAAGGAAGTGCTTCAGACAGGTGAACGCACGCAAAGCCGCTGGTCCTGACGGAATCCCCGGCCGTGTCCTTAAATCATGCGCGGCTCAGCTGGCTGGAGTGTTCATGAACATCTTCAACCTCTCCCTCTCTCTGTCTGTAGTCCCAGTCTGCTTCAAGATGGCCACCATCGTCCCTGTACCCAAATCCTCCACCATCACATCCCTGAACGACTGGCGACCAGTAGCCCTGACCCCCATCGTGAGCAAATGCTTTGAAAGGCTGGTCAGGAACTTTATCTGCTCTGCGCTGCCGGACTCACTGGACCCTCTACAATTTGCATACCGCCACAACAGGTCCACTGATGACGCCATAGCCCTGACTCTACATACTGCCCTCACCCACGTGGAGAATAAAGATACGTATGTGAGAATGCTGCTAGTAGATTATAGCTCTGCATTCAACACCATCGTTCCCTCAAAGCTGGACAGGAAACTACAAGATCTAGGATTGAGCAGCTCTCTCTGCAGCTGGATTCTCCACTTCCTGTCCGACAGACGCCAGATGGTCAGACTGGGCAGTATCACCTCATCCCCCGTCACAATGAACACGGGTGCTCCACAAGGGTGTATACTGAGTCCTCTACTGTACTCACTCTACACATACGACTGCACGGCCACTAGCAGCTCCAACATCGTTGTGGAGTTTGCGGACGACACAACAGTGGTGGGTCTTATCACCAACAGTGATGAGACGGGGAGGAGGTCAGTGCCCTGACACATTGGTGCAAGGAGAATCATCTCTCCCTCAATGTCAGAAAGACCAAAGAGTTGATAGTGGACTTCCGGAGGTGTAGGGGTGCACATTCCCCCATCATCATCAACGGCGCTGCTGTGGAGAGAGTGAGCAGCTTCCGCTTCCTGGGTGTCCAAATAGCAGAGGATCTCACATGGTCAGTTCATACTGACAAAACAGTGAAGAAGGCACAGCAGCGACTCTTCTTTCTCAGGAGACTAAAGAGATTTGGCATGAGCCCCCGCATACTTAGGTCCTTCTACCGCTGTGCCATCGAGAGCATCCTCACTGAATCCATCACGACCTGGTACAACCAGGAGGTATGGAAGCATCCGGTCCCGAACCAGCAGGCTGAGGGACAGCTTCTATCATCAGGCCATCAGACTACTGAACACTGACCAGTAGGTCTACACTGACACTACACTGTCACTTTCACACTGTCACTTTATAGTCACTAAGCCACTTTATGCACTCCATACTGCACATAATTGCCTTTTTGCACAACATTCATTGCGGATATTTCTTATACATTATACACAAGTAGACACACTCCCACAATCGTGTGTGTATGGGTATATACATGTATGCATATGTGTGTATGTGCATATATATATATATATATATATATATATATATATATATATATATATATATATATATATATATATATATACGTGTATATGTGTGTATATTCTGTATGTGTATATGTGTATACTTATGCTCACTTTTTTTTAATTCTTTTTTTTAATAACACTTGCACAATATTTTACTACTGTTTTATCCATATGTATATTTATTCTTATAATTGTACACCACTATTGCTAGTGTACCAGTAACGTGATGTGACAATAAAAGCGACTTGACTTGACTTCCTAGCTTAGATCCTATTTGACTGATCGTTATCAGTATGTAGACTTAAATGGTGATTATTCTGCATGTTCTCTAGTGGAGTTTGGCGTTCCGCAGGGTTCAGTTTTAGGCCCACTGCTTTTTTCCTTATACATGCTTCCTCTAGGCAACATAATATGTAAAATCAGTTTTTATTGTTATGCTGACGACACGCAGTTATATGTCTCAGCAAAATGAGATGAGAAAAACCAGCTTACTGAAATTGAGCAATTTGTGCAGGACATAAGAGATTGGACACTAATTACCTTCTTTCTGTTTAATTCTGATAAGACAGAAGTTCTAGTATAGGACCGCATTTAGTTAGAAGTAAGATTTTAGATCACACTGTAACTTTATATGGCCTTTCTGTTCCATCGAGTGCAACAGTAAAAGACCTCGGCGTGATTATAGATTCCAGCCTTTCATTTGAAGCACATGTAGATAATATTACCAGGATAGCATTCTTTCACCTCAGAAACATTGCCAAGATAAGAAATATACTCTATAGTTGGACTATTGTAACGCCCTACTGTCTGGTTGTTCAATTACAGTAGATGCATAAACAAGCTTCAGCTAGTCCAGAATGCAGCAGCGAGAGTCCTCACTAGAACCAGAAAATACGAGCACATCACACCTACCTTATCTTCACTTCATTGGCTACCCGTGAAATTTTGCATTGATTTTAAAATACTACTTTTGACATACAGAGCATTAAAAGGTCTCGCGCCGCAGTATCTGAGCGAACTGCTAGTGTCTTGCGATCCACCACGCCTACTTCGATCAAAGGATGCAGGCTGCTTGTCAGTACCGCGTATTATGAAAACTACAGCAGGGGGCGGAGCTTTTTCTTTCAAAGCCCCGAAATTATGGAATAGTCTTCCAAATTATGTTCGGGACTCAGACACAATCTCAGTGTTTAAGTCCAGGCTAAACACCTATTTATTTAATCAAGCATTTTTATAAATAGATTTGTCTTGAGTAAAGAGGCGGATCTAGAGGACTCATGGATGTAGAGTATTAAGGTGAACTGGTATGTTTAGGTGCTATCTTTCCCACTCTCATTGATCACTCAGGTTTGTTGACGGTGAGGTGATTGTTTGCTTTACATCTCAGGGAGCCCTCATTTTTTTGTTTCATTCTGACTCTCCCCTTTTAGTTATGCTGTTATAGTTAGTACTGCTGGAGTCTCTACACTACTCACTACACTCTACACTAAATATACATTCACATCAGACATTATGTGACTGCGACCATACCTAACTGTTATGTCGCCTCTTCTGCTGTCCCCTCTTTTGTTCTCTCTCCCCCTCTTTCTCTTTCCTCTCTCTCTCTTCTCTCTCTCTCTGTCGAGCTACACATGTCATTTCTGAGTTGCCAGTGATCCAGACTCCCTCTGCCCTCCGAACCTGTCTGACCCATCCTGGTGCCCCACTTCTGGTTGGAGATCTCGTCGCATGGATGCCCGTGTGTCTCTTTGGGATGCGTCTGGTGTCTGGGGATGGTTTCACTTTACCACAAAGATGGTTCTGGCCTCTACTGGTGTTGACAGCTGTTTCTCTGAGGACTTGACTTGGCCGTGGTTGCTCGATAGTTCAAGATTGCAACTGTCTCCAATAACTACCTGGACTCCATATTTACATCAGTTAACATCCACTGTTATAGCTGAACTGCCTATTAACTAACACACAGTATAAATGCAGATCAATTCCTGCTTTCTGTTTCACCCAAATAAGGATGGGTTCCCTGTTGAGTCTGGTTCCTCTCAAGATTTCTTCCTATTACCATCTCAGGGAGTTTTTCCTTGCCACTGTTGCCTGCGGCTTGCTCAAAAGGGACAATCTGCTTATCTTGATTCATGCACACTTACATTCCGTACAGACTTAAATAATTCTTTTGATTGTGTAAAGCTGCTTTGCGACAATGACAATTGGTAAAAGCGCTACACAAATAAAATTGAATTGAATTGAATTAAGGAAAAACTTCTTCCTGCAGGCTATTCAGGCTCTCAACCAGAACACCACAAAGAACTAAACAATATGATCTGTCTTTCTTATTCGCTCACACAATAAACACTCTTCCTACATTGCTGCTAACACATCAAAGTCAGGATGTAGCATATTAATCAAGTTGCACATTTGCACATTGCTAAATGTTGCATACTTCTTGCACATTTTTCTGATTGCACATTGCTCATTTTCCACACAAATAAGGACTTACTGCACTCAGCTGTAATTTAACTTATCCTGTATTATTTACAGTTAACACTTTATGTACATCTATTTTATTTCTATTCTATGAAAACCTTGTACATAAAGTAAATTTTTTAGCTGAAGGTCTTTATATTTCTATATTTTTCTTTTATATTTTTATTTCTCTATTTGATAATAAATATACTTTTTTCATTTAATTGTGCAGGCAGCATGGTGGCTCGGTGATTAGCACTGTTGTGCTTTGCACCTCCGGTGTCCAGAATCGATTCCCACTTCTTTGTGTAAACAGGAAGAAACAATATAGATGATAAGAGTAATTTATTTATACTCTAGTGCCATTTATTTCTTGTAGAAAAACCCTGCTTTGTATGTCACAGGCAGCTGTATAAGCATATAACTATGTACATATCATACTGTGTATGAGACAATTAAAATTTTAATTTGATTTGAATTTTGAAAAATGTGCAAAAAAAAATCCAGAATAAGGCAAATACTTTATCACAGTTTTATATTTCATTATTGCAGGAGGTTCAAAAACAATCTGGAAGATTTACCTGATAAACCAGTCAGTGCAATAATAAGCACTTACTGTCACTTACCTCATTCTTCTCCAGGCTGTAGTCCTCCATCATCTTATCTCCTTGTTCTTGGAAGGTAATGATGATCAGGGCAACAAAAATATTGACAAAAAAGAAGGGGAAGACTACGAAGTAGACCACATAGAAGATAGACATCTCCATGCGGTAGCCAGGACTAGGACCCTGGTTCTCATATGTCGCATCCACAGAGTGTTTAAGAACCCTGATGGAGAACAGCAGATGAAGTCTCTCATGCAATAACTTACATTTACAACGATAAAAAATCTGTGTGTTGTGTTACTTACTGCGGCCAGCCTTCTCCTGTGGAAACTGTGAAGAGTGTAAGCAAAGCCCAGAGCACATTGTCATAGTGGAATTCATATTTCTTCCATTCTCGTTTCTGTGCTTTCACCTCGTTATCTCGCTCATACACCAGGTATTCACCCCTGAAACAAAATGTTGTTTGTATTTAATATGGTTTATTTCTGGGTGTGTCGCAGTGTCTCGACATGCAGCATGAGCTGGAGTTCAGATAAATCCAAAAATGACAAAAATTATCATTTTGTGGAGAAAATTGACCATAATGGCAACAATGATCATATAAATTATCTGTTTGCATGTGTGTCTGTGTTTGTGTGTGAAATCTACCTGCAGTCACGTTCAAACTCCTTGGATTCGTCAGTGCAGTAGAAGAACTTGCCCTTGAAGAGCTGCACGGCCACAACAGCAAAGATGAACATGAAGAGCATGTAGACAATCAGGATGTTCAGCACATTCTTCAGAGAGTTCACTACGCAGTCAAACACAGCCTGAGGAAACACATCACACACAAACACAACAACTCTCAATATGACAAGAAATAAACAAAGAACTACAGCAAAAGAAGAGAGACAGAAAGAAACATGCAGACGGTCATACATTTTAAACCCATTCACAGAAACTAAGCACATCATCAAGAAGCAGAAACCTGTAGCACACTGAACCGCAAAGCTCCACTGATCCAGCTTCAAGTCAAATCTCAGTCAAAACATGCTGTGTTTTTGAACAGTACAGCAAAACAAAATCTACTGTTTGATCTGTATGTCAAAGCTGTTGAGGTTTTTAGAACGTTGGGACGAACTTCCAGGTGATAAATGTAAACCTCAGAATCTTAATAGTGTAAACAGCACGGCCACTACGCGTCAAATCACTTTGAACAAAGTGGAGATGGGTGTAAGTTTGGTCTACTGCATCGACATGCTTATGTGAAAATGCATCTTACTTTGTCGAGGCCTAATTAATACAAAAAACAGTCTATATGCATGTCTTCCTCAATCTCTGAGAGCTGTTGGGACCGGGCGAGCAGTGCTGGAGGATCGGGGGGAATGTGGTGCGGTGCGTGGTGTAATCAGAGCTGCGCCGTGTGTAGCTTTGTAGATGAACATCAGGGTTTTGAATTTGATGCGGGCAGCTACAGGAAGCCGGTGCAGGGAGCGGAGAAGTGGGGTGGTGTGGTGATCATATCTAATCTCACACACAAACTGGCCAACAGGGGCGCTACATGTGTTATGCACTCAATATCACACTCAAAAATTATGGGAAACATTGAAGCTTCCTGTATAACCTGATTTGTTTGGCACACACAACTGCTCTGTAAACGTTTAGCTCCAGCCACTCAAATTGAAAACATGACATGCATGGAAACTGGACCAAGGGGTGTTGCCAATTCTCAAGTTTGGTGTCAAATTAAGGATAAGAGTTGGAATCTCACTAAGCATCAAAAGAAAGAGATCTGAAATGGAGCTGGTTTAGTCAAACAGCTCTAATGAATGCAGATCAACCTCAGAAGTTTTCACTCCATGCCTACAAGCCTACTAGTTCACATCCCAGCATGACACATCAGCAGCAGTTCACAAAGACCAGCCCGCCCCACCACCCCCACCCACCCCATCAAAACTCTAGGGAAAATTCAGGCTCCCCCCACTGTGGGTGGTGAAAGTTTAAATAATTTTTATGTCTGGTGTCAATTGTGATCAGAATTGATGCATCTCTAATGTAAACTGAACTGAAATGTCAGGACCAGGTTCTGAAGAGTTCTAGTTACTGATAAGGGGCGAAGTTAAGAAAGTCTATATATATAAATAAAATTTAACTAGGAAAAATAGAACTAAAAATAGAAACTGAAAATAGAAATATACTGTACAAATAGAAATATAATGGTGTGCAAATATGCATAGAAAAAGTGACTTTGTGCAAAGGTTATTAAAGTGTCTTTGTCTTAGTCTATTCTGACTAAATGACTAGCATGTCCACTTTCATCAAAAAGGTCTCACAGTCAGCACTGAGCTTCTGTCACAAACCTGATGAGACAAAACGTCTAATGTCTCTTACCTTCAGCTTGGGCAGCCGCTTGATGGTTTTCAGTGGTCTTAAGACTCGTAGCACACGCAGGGACTTAATGGTGCTGATGTCCTTCCCCTTACTGCTTCCCCTGCAAGTCACACACACACACACACAGAACCACACATGCAAACACAGTTACAGTGTGACCAGCGCAGTAAAAGTGATTTACAGGGTGTTAGTAGCTCACATGCCAGCTGTGCAGTTGTCCACAGTCCAGTTACAAAATGATGCAATGCATCTTCACACAGCTCTCACTGAAATGTAATCTAGCCTAGCAAGCTACCCCAAACAAACGCACACACACACACACACACACACACAGGGTCATGCTGTTTTAGGTACATCAACCGCTTAGCTCCATTCCATGCTGTACCTGTGACTAACACCTTTTTCCCCATAATCCTTTGCAGTTTCATGGCAGAGCCACAGCAGCAGTGTGAGAGCTGCATCCGCTGTCAGACATCCCCAAAGAATAGAATGTCCAGCCAAGCCTCTTTTTCTTTTCCGCTTTTTACCTGATGTTATTCTGTTTGTCATGAGCTCGTTTCTGAATCCATGAAACAGAACACAATAACCACGTGGACATGTGATGGAAAATCTCTAAAAACATGTTCACTTTCTCAAGAGAAGAGTTTTTAGAAGCGTGTTATGGTGGAGAGTTTCATCTCATGCACAATGATCACACAGCCACGAGCAGAACCCAACACAACCAAAACCGACACACTGCTGGTTTGATCATCGCACTGCAAAGCTTCAGGAAGTCATAAACTCATCAACTGTCTTCTGGAGTAACAGGTCTGATGTCGATAAAAAACACAAAGAAAAGATCATTTTCAGGATTGAGTGATATTGTGTTTAAGTTTAACCTGCTGCTTGTGTTAATCAGAGTAAATGCAGAGATTAAGGCTCGTTAGTGGACGGCAGTGTGATGTGGGAGAGGAAACCTCGCCGCCTCCACAGGACGGAGCTCCAGCCTCAACCTGTTCATTCCCTCGGAGAGTGCACCTGCTTACAAGCTGGACTCTACCGGGATCCTTCACACCACTGGGTTTAACAGTAAAGGTGTGTGTGTGTGTGTGTGTGTGTGTGTGTGTGTGTGTGTGTGTGTGTGTGTGTGTGTGTGTGTCGCAATCCTGAATCTCGTTACAACTCGTTCATCAGCAGAGAGACAGTCACAGAGTGGAGACGCATGTACCACAGACACAAAAGCAGATGAATGAATTTAAAAAGAAAGAGAGGAAAGCTATGTAACTGGCAGGACAAGCATTAATAGCAAAGCAGAAAGAGAGAGAGAGAGAAAGAGAAAGAGAGAGAGAGAGATCATTACCCACTGCCGCCGCTGGAGGAGGAGCCGATCGGAGAGATGAGACAGGATCAGAGACAGCAAGAGACAGAAAGACACACCCATACACATATACACTAATATACCTAATCTCCCCCCCACCCCCCCGCCCACACACACCCACACACACGCACACACACACGTGTGTGCATACACGCACAGCCATTAGAGTAGAAAGGAGGAGTTTGACGAACAAAAAAAAAAAACATGTGACAGAAAAGGAAGAGAGAAATAAGGAGTGCAAGACTGCATTTGATTAGAACTGACATGCACAAACACACACAGACGCACGCACACACACACACACACACAGGCAGGGAGGAAGTAGAATATGTACACTGTATATTTTTATCATAGGGGACAAACACATGATCATTACAGGAATGCGGCACATGATCATGGCTTCTGATATCTGGATATCTGGAATACACCCCCCCCCCCCCCAACACCACCCTCACACCAACACCACCCTCACACCAACACCAACAACCCCCCCAACCCCAACACCTCCCTCAGACCAACCACACCCAACATCAACACCCCCCCCCAACACCACCCTCACACCAACACCACCCTCACACCAACACCACCCTCACACCAACACCAACAACCCCCCCAACCCCAACGCCTCCCTCAGACCAACCACACCCAACATCAACACCCCCCCCAACACCCCCCCCCCCAACACCACCCTCACACCAACACCACCCTCACACCAACACCAACAACCCCCCCAACCCCAACGCCTCCCTCAGACCAACCACACCCAACATCAACACCCCCTCACACCAACGCCCCCAACACCAACGCTCCACTCACACCAACACCCCCAACATTAACACCCCGCTCACACCAACGCCCCCAACACCAACGCCCCCAACACCAACGCCCCACTCACATCAACACCCCTCACACCAATGCCCTCCTCACACCAACACCCCCAACATTAACACCCCGCTCACACCAACGCCCCCAACACCAACGCCCCACTCACACCAACACCCCCCAACATTAACACCCCGCTCACACCAACGCCCCTCTGACACCTACGCTCTCTTACACCAACACCCCCTCACACCAACTCCCCACTCACACCAACACCCCCAACATTAACACCCCCCGCTCACACCAACGCCCCCAACACCAACGCCCCACTCACATCAACACCCCTCACACCAATGCCCTACTCACACCAACACCCCCCAACATTAACACCCCGTTCACACCAACGCCCCTCTGACACCTACGCTCTCTTACACCAACACCCCCTCACACCAACTCCCCACTCACACCAACACCCCCCAACATTAACACCCCCCGCTCACACCAACGCCCCCAACACCAACGGCCCACTCACATCAACACCCCTCACACCAATGCCCTCCTCACACCAACACCCCCCAACACCAACTCCCCACTCACACCAACGCCCCCAACACCAACGCCCCACTCACACCAACACCCCCCAACATTAACACCCCGCTCACACCAACGCCCCCAACACCAACGCCCCAACACCAACGCCCCACTCACATCAACACCCCTCACACCAATGCCCTCCTCACACCAACACCCCCCAACATTAACACCCCGCTCACACCAACGCCCCCCTGACACCTACGCTCTCTTACACCAACAACCCCTCGCACCAACGCCCCACTCTCACCAACACCCCCAACATTAACACCCCCCTCACATCAACACCCCCTCACACCAACGCCCCCCTGACACCTACGCTCTCTTACACCAACGCCCCACTCTCACCAACACCCCCAACATTAACACCCCCCAACATTAACACCCCCCTCACATCAACACCCCCTCACACCAATGCCCTCCTCACACCAACACCTCCTCCCCACAAAACACCAACATTCCCCCACACCAACACCCCACCCCCCCCACCCCTAACAACACCAGTTTATCACAGTTTGTCCAAAGAGACAGTGCTGCCAAGGACTCTTTCACTGATACCTTTCCGTTTTATACATTGAACAAACAGAAACCTGTCTCAGAAAAATGTCTGTTTGTATATCTGTATGTCTGTCTGTATGTCTGTCCAGCTGGTTTTGCTACAAAATCATGCTAAACCCTTCGGTATTTGCCTGAAGTTAAATCTGCGCCATAAACTAAATAATAATGTTGAATAGACGTGTGTTATGAGCAGTTTTGTGCCAGATCACATCACAGCAGCCATCATTTTTTGGGACAAATATAGCACTTTTGCCCTTAAAGAGGGCGCGACTATACGCGTAACTCAACAGAGCTGATCAACATGATAGTTTAACATGAATACACAGGGTATGCAGGGCACACAGAAATGAGCGTGATGCCCCTACAAAGCGTCCAATTCCTCATGAAACTCAAACAAACACGTGCAAAAGCATGGCTTCATCCAAAGTAGGTTCATTCTTCCTTTGGGAATTTTAAATCCAGTTTGTCTCATATATTCTAAAACCGTGCTGCTAATTAAACCAGTAATGTGGAACACCACTATGAGATAAAACAAGAGTCAAAACACCCGAACGGAGAGAGTTAGCCACCCTAATCGAAATGTGTGTTATGAAGAGTCTCGGATTTAATAATCTACTTTAAACAGGGAGTGTAAACAAGGCGTAAGATCCTCAACCTTACAGAATGGGATTTCTTTGTATTAATAAGTTAGACAGAGAGTTCTGCTGTACAGAGAGACACAAAGACATGGACGTGGGCTTCAACCTCAAATAATAATAATAATAATAATAATGATAATAATAATAATAATAATAATAATAATATCACTGATTACATTAAAGATCAGATCAGATTATTATTAGGTTTAACATTTGAACTCTTGTTCACTATAAATTCATGAATAGTGGTATGGGTTTATAATTTGGGACGTGTTCTGGCAATATGACAAATAAATGTAGTATTAGTTATAATCAATTATTTAATAATTGAATTCCAAAAAACACAATAAAAAAATTCTACTTTAATTAATAACTTAACAATTAACAATGCATTTATTAATATTTATTGTTAATGTTTTAATTATTTAATCATTGTTTGTTGATAAGTTATAAGTTAAATAACTCATAAATAATTGTTAAACATTAATAAATAATCTAAATTCGTATCCTATTAGCATATAATTGACAACATCAAAAAACACAAACACAGGTCTGCATCAGGGGACAGTGGGAGGGTTTCGACAGGCCAATTCCATCTGCAGACCTCAACTAACCTGAGCAGCATCTCACCTCCTGAAGAGGAGACTGAGGGAGGGAGACACACACACACACACACACACACACACACACCCCCCATAACACACAACTACTGCAGGAAGCTGCGCTACAAGCCTGAAAAAGCATCACAAAAGAAGTACAGCAGAGTGGTGATGTCAGAGGGTCAGGGTTCAGCGGTTCCATGTAGTTAGTTCAAGCGAGAGACATATGAGCAGATATTACATGATATTTACTTTGAGACTATCTGTTCCAACACTTTTGCTTATCTGAAACATTAGAAGGTCTGCCTTCAAAAAAGATGTTTTAATTTAGATATAATAAGCAAGAAGTGCCGTCTGAGCTATCGTCTCATATTTAACTTTAGGTCTCAAACCCAAACGTCTTCGGTGTGTAAAACAGCACATGAAATAGTCTAATGTGGCGTCAATGACTTCTGCAGATATCTGGAGACACTAACACTGCAAGACATCCAGAATTCTGTATTTATTTACTTTTTACATTAAAATCGACTTGCTCTTTAGTACACAGTAGCCATATATCTCCATGTCCGATGATAATATTGAACACATGGAAATATTAGTGGCTATATCTTTTCTAAGCTCTACAAGCACTAAACGTCTCGTCACTGGTACGTACAGCACGTAGGTGTTTACACAAATATAATGTACTGTAACATACATGTAATTTATTAAACCATTAACCGTACTTTTTTAGTATTCATTTCTATACACTCTGACCAAAGTACAAAAAAAAGACAGGACCGTATTTTTGGCTCGGCCTGGTGTGTGTGCGCGTGTGTGTTTTGTGTGTTGTGTGATGGCAGTTGCTGGGCTATGCAGTTATTTGCTCCAGCAGAGATCCAATACTCCAATACTCTTTTCCAGACATTAAATAGCTCTCTAATTGGATTCCAGGCTCGTAAAAGTGACGATACACATCTACAAAGACAGAACTGCGAGATCGGGCTATAATCGCGTTATCATGTTGTCTGTGTGAGTACAGGTTCAGGCCAGGTGAGCGTCTTCTTAATGCAGTCTGGGGACTACAGAAACTATTAGTCAGTCTGCCTGTCTCCTTGTTTGTTGGTTTGTGAGTCTGCCTTCTGATGCGTTAGTCTCCAAATAAATCAATGCATTAGTCTCCTGGTCAGTCAGTGAGGTCATGATTGCTTTTATCAAACTAAAGACAATTTAAATGTGTTCATTATGATGTAATTCCAATATCCACTTTTAATCCTAAAACATGTAGGAAGTATTTCAGACAGTCCGTGTCATACAGATTTCAAACAAATGCACAGACACATACGAACACATAGACACAAATACGTATGTTAACACATTTAGGTGTCCACATACAGCAGGGTGTACCAAGAGTTTATTAGCTTGATTGTTCGCCATCAACAAAGTTAAACTGCTTGGCCAGGCTTCGACAAGTGATGTGATGCGCCAGACGCCAGCCTTGCCCTTGGTTTTGTGTTCTATGTGTGAGAAAGCATGGCAGTATGAATAAGGAAGATCATGTGAAGAGGAGGAGGAGGAGGAGGAGGAGGATCTGGCTTGCGGCAGGCATGAAGAGCAATCAGAGAGACAGACAAAGAGAGAGAGAGAAAGACACATTACCCCTCTCCTTCTCCATCCCCTCCTCCGCTGTGTGCAAACCAGAGATGATCAGAGACGGCCAGAGAGACAGACAGCACACACAGATAAACAAACACCAACACAGACAGAGCACAGGAAACACAGACATACTGAAACAGGAGAAGAATGTAGGAGGAGGAAAGACATCAATATGAGACAGTGAGAATATTTTAAAAAGAATGAATGCATAGAGCACAAGTTGTGTTATATGTGGACACCTAATCTAACCACAAACAGATACTGACACAAAATATAAATACACAACATCTACCAGTCTTACCAGTAGCGACAGACACAGAATGGAGATTACCACTCACAGCCAGAGGGTGCCAGAGACACCCCGGTGTACTTAAAGGTTACAACACATTCTCTGAGCAGGGATGGCGAGGATGGGTGGAGGAGAAGGAGAAAAAGACGACTGTTCCTGATTATGCCCACTAAAAAACTCATAAGGAGCTTTGAGGAAAAGTCTAGAGGAACAACAAGATGGAAGGACTGAGGATGATGAGATTTAATCTATTTATTATCCACAATTTGTGAAATCTGAAGATCAGAAAACTAGTCCTACAGCTGAGACTGAACTTACAGAAGGGAAAGACACGGTGGATAATGAGAGCAGTTTTGGAGGACATTCTGAAGAGTTCTGCTCATCCCCTTCACCATGTGATGTCCAAAATAATCTTTATCAAGGCAGTCTTCCCAGTAACATGCTTAAGGAAGCATTACTGGGGATGTTTTCCTCCTGGTGCCATCAGGTTCCACGTTTTCTCCTTGCAGTGTGTTTGTTGTCCTGCCCGCTTAAAAAACATATTTAGCATCTTTTCCTTATTGAACCCATGCATGCTAACAATGGTAATGGCTTTCTATAGCAGCTGTAACATGGATGGTATCTCCGATGGTATCTAAATCCAGCTAAATTCCTCAGGTGTTAAATAATTTTTAAATGTTGCTTACATTTTGTCAACTGTTGGATTAAAAGTGCACATGGTTTAGAAAATGGAAACTAAAATGGGCTTCTGCTAAATTAGAGGGCCGCGAGTGTCCCAAATCTTTAGCCTTATGGTACTTATGGTATGGGAAGAAGAGCCAGTTTCTGGGGTGCATAAGAGCTGAAACAGGTTTACTAGTAAAGGAGATGGGAAAATCGGTGGAAAGTAGATTGGTGCTCTTGGGGGTCCAGGAACCATTTGGCTGAATTGTGGGTCTTTTTAACTGATAGAAGCACAAGAAGAATAAAGGACATGCAGCAGGCATGGGGAGGAACAAAAAACACTAGGGACACACAACCTCAGTGACACAGCACGACATGGCTGTGGGTCCTGTGGACACTTACGTGAAGGCGAAGGCTACCAAAGCACCACTGACCACTATAAAGTCCAGAATGTTCCAGAGGTCACGGAAATATGAGCCCTGATGAAGTACTAAACCCAGATCCACCATCTGAAAGACAGAGGGAGCGAGAGAGAGGGAGAGATAAGGAAAATATCATGGCTTGGGTAGAAACATTCATGTTCATAAAAAAAAAGTGTTTAAGATGTTTAAGAATGTTTAAGGTGTTTACCTTTATAAGCATCTCGAAGGTGAACACACCTGTGAAGACGTAGTCAAAGTAACGCAGAACCTACAGATTGAGACAGAGGGACATGGAGTTGGACAAACCATTACAGATTTGGTGTCCGTCCTGTTGGAAGGAGAATTCACAGCAGTGTAGCCAGAGAACAGATGGAGTGTGTCAAGCAGAAGAACTGACTCACGTTGTTCCGGGGGGAGTCGGGCCACACCGGGTCTTCAGCAGCAAGAGCAATACTGCTCATAGCAATGACCAGAAGAATGCACATCTCAAAGTACCTCAGGGTCACAATATAGTGACACAACCTGCGAAACCTATACACACACATGCACACACAGGTTTAAACATAAGATATGACTGTGTAATGTAGTAGCCATGCTGGAAAATCGATCGTGACCAGAAAACACGGCCACGAGCTGTGCAGGCAAGCAACCAGTAACACCAGTTTCACCAGTCAAAGCCAGGATGCTCAATGATCACTGAATAGATCAGTCAAGCTTAAAGCAGCATGGAATTGATTCTGCTTTGTGTGTGTGTGTATGATGAACCCAGGGACTGGCACAGGGCAGTATCCAAAAGGTTTAGTGTCAGGTTAATTTGAATAAGGATAGAGTTGTAGTTTTAGTCATGAGACGCTGTGTACACACTCTAGGTGTTTGACACAGATGATGCATATTTCCGTGTTGATGTAGTTTAAGAGCTACCAGTTAAGTATGCAGAGCTGCAATTACAGAGTGCTGAACTCACGGGTTAGTAGTGGAGAGGATGAACATAGAACTGTAAGGGGGCATTGGTTTAGGCCCTCCGTCATCTTTGTCATCATCATCATCATCACCTTTCAAATCCTCCTTCTTGGGCAGCGGTTCTGTGTTGGCATTCTTATTGACTGTGGGAAAAAAATTAAAGAAGACCTGAGACAGATGTTTACAAATCAACTTACAGACAACAAACCTTTGGTGTAACTGTTCTCTTTTAAGTTTATTGACCGTTCCTGATGTTAACCACTCAAGGCACTTACGACATCCCACACACAACATCAGGACAATTTCACACCTTGCAGAATGGCATTGGCAGAAGGGAACATGGGTGGCATGTCTATGGCTGTGTAGTCTGGCTTGGCATCTAGATGAACAAGATTTATGGTAGTAGAGGCAGGGTTGGTGAGAATAAAACTGCTCTCTGTAGTGGTAGGAGCCAGACAGGAACCGCGTGTGCTGCTGACCAGGCTAAGGAGGCTGGAGTGAGGTGTGGAGCGGCTGCTTGGCCCACGGGGGTCTGAGGGAACCAGTGGCTGGGTAGCAAGCTTACTGTTCATCACATTGTCCAAGTCTTCACTATACTGGCTGTCCTGCCTAGACAGAGTCTTCTGAATAGGACGAGTGGTGGACAAAGTGGGGCCATCCCTAGAGAGAGAAAGAGAGAAAGAGAAAGGAAAAAGTAGAAAGGAAAGCAGGCAAAGACAAAACCGCAAAGCATAAAAATTTACTTATGCTTCAAAATTTTGATGATGTAAACATAAACTTACTTCCTGCGATGTCGGCCCCTCTCCCCCTGCTCTCCTCTTTCCCTCCGTCCCTCTTTTTCTCCATGTCGGTGACATCTCTGTCTCCGCTCAGCTCCGTCTGCTTGCTCACCTTCGATCCCACCCTCTGTACCCTTGTTTCGGTGCCTCCGGCCTCCTCCACCATTCACAGCTTCTTCATCCAAAGCCTTCCGATGTTGGCGAGAGCGTCCGTTTCTTTGCCCACGATGTTCTCTCTTTCGGTGTGGATCCCTCATGCCCAGCTCAGTTCCCTCTGTGCCAGCATGGCTTTGGTTTTCAGACTTCCTGCAACTTTGGTAAGACTCTAGAGATTGTCCCCTCTCCAGAGTCCATGATGGAGCAGATCCTCCTCCTCCACCTCCCACTGGCGAATGCAATGATGGCCGTTTGTGTAGAAGCTCCTCTCCTGGCCTGTTCTTGTTAGTGTTGTTGTTTCGATTTTCTTGAGGGTCCACCACCAACGGCCGGTCCAAGTGTGTCTTCATGTCGGGTCGGATGTGGCGAGAGTATGAGACCTGTGGGAAAAGACTTATTAAGCAAATAGTGTTTTTCTACATAGTTAACCTTGGATTGCGAGGATAATTTGTTCAGAAAGCGTACTTGTGTAGATCAAAGTGAATTTCCCCCATAAGCAATAAAGGAAATTCTGATGATTCGTTCCACAACCCAAAAATACTCATATAAAAATAATTAATACAAACTATAAAGGAAAAATAAAACAAATTAACCTGCACTTTACCTTTGAAAAGAATCGTGACTGGAGTTATACGAGAGCACGAGCAGGGGCAGTGGGCAGGGGGGATTACTGTGTAGGATGACTTTCACACACACATACACACAGAATCACTCCTCTCTGACAGAGTCTCTGGTTACTGGAATCTTCTTTTTGCGTGACTCTCACAGTGAATCTCTCTAACGTCACTAGCTTTTGCCTCCTTGCGATGATTTCACAGAAATGTGACGCCGCGTTGTCGTTAAACAGATTGATCTCCCACACTATTTAACCTTTTTTTAATGGAGGCCCTTGTTGCAGTACAGTTACTAAATAACATTCACTACACTTGGACACAATTTTTTTTTTTATCTTTATCCATGCACACACACACACACACACAGATGTTATGAGTGATGCACTGAGACTAAACATGGGACACGATTACCCACAATGCCACAGCGTGAGAGAGAGAGAAGAACCATTGGCTCAGTTGTGATCACGTGACCCTCGGCATGCGTACTACTCGTATATCTAAACCTCACGGGTTTATTAAGTTAAAATTTATTAAAACATTTTGCTTGTCTTGCAAAACTCTCACCAAGTTACTTACAATTCGAGGTTCCACAGTGTTTTATAAAGAGTTCCAACACTACTGGTTCAAAAGCAGAAACCAGATATTCACAACAGTGCAAATCTGATCAGATTTCCCAATATCAACTGATGCTGCAACATCTACATGCGTCTAAATGACCATCTATAAAGTTTGTAGGAATGTATTGCAAAATGTCACACAGTATTATTTCTTGTGGTGCCTTCAGCTTTAATTACGGCACTGTTGCATATTTTTTAAACTCTATACAGTGTCACAACATTTCATCCAGAGTTGCATTCGTTTTCAGTCGAGAGCTTGTACTGATGATGTAAAATTTAATCACTCCATAAAATTGCATTTAGTGTGGATAAAATCAGTAAACCACACTGTTAAAGAAAGTCCTGCCTCAGATATATTTTTTTGTTTCTTTCATTTATTTTCAAGACCCGTGCAATCCTTAATTAAACCCCACAACTTGCCTTCCAGCGATCCTCGGGGTCCAGCTCATTGTACAGCGCCTCCCTGCTGGTCATCAGTGTCTGCCTCCTGAGCTCACTGGTGCGCTGCTCCCACACAGACTTAGAACCCTTATGGTTCTTCTGCTGCTCCTTTCTGCAGAACATTAGACAGAAAGAGAAACAAGTAGATGAGAAACATTGCAGGTTTTAAAATCAACAGAAGGATTACCACCATCGCATAACCTAATCTACTCACACAGCCACTGCGGAGCTGAAATTCACACACTGACAATACAGGGGTGCCAGTGTGGGAGAACACACACAGCAGAGAGCTTACGGCAAGTAATAGATGTTAACAGGAGTCTTTTTAAATGAAGAATAAATAACAACTAGAAGAATAGTCGAGTGTGAGGAATACAAAACTAAAAGCGACAAAAGAAGGAAAGAGCCACTGAAGCACAAACAAAACACAGAGTAGAAATAAATAAATACCGCTGCAGAAAGGGTTCAGAGGCGCTGAGACGCTCAGAGTGAACTGTCACGCTGAGGAGGGAAACACCAGGTGAGAGACAGGTCTCTAACACACACACACACACACACACTCACACAGGCAGTCACTTACCCACACACACACACACACACACACAGTCAATCAGAACCAGCTTTATCGGCCAAGTCTCGCTCAGAATATAAGAAATGTGTTGCTGGTTAGAGTTGATTAAACTGTGTAGAATCTGTCGGTGGGTCGAGTCTGAACCTGATGTGTA
>NW_026520999.1:515000-522500 GCF_024256425.1 Clarias gariepinus | reverse complement strand
GCTCTCTCTCTCACTCACTTTAAACTTTTATGTAAACTAAAACATTTACTGATTAAAGAAAAATAAAGAAGTAAACAGTCTCCAGAAAACTTGGCAGGACACCAAACAGTCTTTCGCGCGCTCTCACACACAGCGCATGCGCAGAGAGAGAGAGACATTTGTTTATGTCTAACTAATATGATATTCTTTCATATGTAATACGTTTATACTGTATAGGTTTATAAATTCAGATTAATGTAATTAATGTTTTCTAATCGCTTTGGCAACAATGTAATACTTTTGTTAACATTCATGCCAATAAAGCTCTTCTGAACTGAACTGAATGAGAGAGAGGGGGAGAGAGAGAAAGGGAGAGAGAGAGAGGGAGGGAGAGACAGAGGGAGGGACACAGAGAAAGAGAGACAGAGAGAGAGAGAGAGAGAGAGAGGGAGAGAAAGAGACAGAGGGAGAGACACAGAGAGAGAGAGGGAGGGAGAGACACAGAGAAAGAGAGAGAGAGATATTTCTTTACTATGAAAGACTACTGTGAGCTAAAGCACGCCCTCTATTAAGTCTCATGTAAATGACAACTTTTACTTTTACTTGAGTGATTCTTGCCGGATGGAGTCTCCGCACTGCCAGGAGTTTGGGCAGAGAGCCCGGGGTGTCAGTGCTGTAAACACTATAAAGTACTTGTTGTTATGGAATCTTGTATTTTAGTGAGCGGATGTTATTGAGGTGTAGAGCTGGAAATGGAGAACAAAGTCCCCACTTTAGGAGCCTCTCCAGCGCCCCATGATCCCCCACTCAAAGCCTGGGGTCTTTTTGCGCAATGCAACAGACTCTCCAAATAATGCTGAAAAACTGCAGCAGATTAATGAGCAGAGGGCGGAGCTTTATGCAATTAGCATTTCAAAGGACAGTGAACATAAACAAACAAAAAATAAATACACAAATAAATGAGTAAACCAAAGAATAAATGAATAAAGGACTACTGAAGTCAGACAGACAGACAGACAGGCATGTACACACACACACACACACACACACACACACACACACACACACACACACACCCGCAGAGTTACCTTTGCCTCCTGACTGTATTTGTTTCTGTTTAATTTTTGGAGTTATTTTATGATTTGTTTTCAAAATCTGTTTAAATGTTTATAGAATAACAATGAAATAAGAACAAACTTACATTCATAATATAGGAAGAAAAACAGACACGTGTTTATAATCTTTATAATCTTTATACATTCAGATGGATGTGACTTACAATGTAATCAACCTTCCAAAACCACTTTGGCAACATTGTGATTTTTTTTTATGTTCATGCCTATAAAGCTGTGAACTAAACTGTGTGTGTGTGTGTGTGTGTGTGTGTGTGTGTGTGTGTGTGTGTGTGTGTTACTTACGCAGCAATGGACAGGTTAGCAGCAGACAGTGGACTCACTTCTGCCACTTCCTTCGCCTTCTGAAGAGCCATTTTCTGATTGGCTGCTTCCTCTTCCTCCTGCTCATCCTACAGTGAGGTAAAACACATAGAGGTTTAAATGTGTGTGTGTGTGTGTGTGTGTGTGTGTGTGTGTGTGTGTGTGTGTGTGTGTGTGTGTGTGTGTGTGTGTGTTCAGTACCTTGGTCAGCTCTTGTGCATTGGCCAGATTGTCTACAGCGATGGCCAAGAACACATTCAGCAACGTGTCTAAACACAGTGTTAAGGAACCTCACAACCTGTATCTTTGTGTGTGTGTGTTGGTGTGTGTGAGTGTTTGTGAATTACAGTGTGTGTGTGTGTGTGTGTGTGTGTGTGTGTACGTGCGTGTATGAGTGTGTTAATTTGGATACAGTTGCCAAAAAGTGTGAGAACAATGAAGAAGATGGAGAACACCATGCCCTTGTTGACTCCTCCCTGAGACTCAATGCCATCATACATCACCATGTTCCAGTCCTCACCTGTCAGAATCTAACACACACACACACACACACCTTGGTTTAACACTTATGTGTAGTTTGTGTTATGTTGTGTTATTAGTGACTGGTGTTCTCTCACCTGAAACACAGTCATTATTGCTGCAGGAAACGTGTCGAAGTTTGTTGGTGGCGTTCCTGATTCAAAATTAAACCTGGTAGAAAAACACAAGTGTTCCTGTTACACTAACGTCTTAACATTTCCCTACCAGAGATGTCTTCATACATCACACACTCCTGCTTCACATATCAGTGTGTTTATGTCTAACCTGTAACCTAAAACAAGCTTTGCTGTAACACAATTGTTTCTATGATAAAAATTAAATCTACAGAATGTGGGATCAGACAGTTTATCAGTTATCAGGTTTTAAAGTGGTGTAGGGGGTAAAGTATAGGACATTATCAAGCCCATCAGTCTGAACAACAAATGCAACATAAAACTCGGCAACAAAAGGACAGATTACTTTACTCAAGGGTGAGACAGGGTGTGGGATGAGACAGGGCATTGGGTGAGACATGGTGTGGGGTAAGACAAGGTGTGGGGTGAGAAAGGGCATTGGGTGTGGGATAAGACAGGGCACAGGGTGAGACAGGGCGCGGGGTGAGACTGGGTGCGGGGTGAGACTGGGTGTGGGGTGAGAAAGGACATTGGTGAGACTGGGTGCGGGGTGAGACTGGGTGCGGGGTGAGACAGTATGTGGGGTGAGACAGGGCATTGGGTGTGGGATAAGACAGGGCATGGGGTAAGAAAGAGCGCCGGGTAAGACATGGTGCGGGGTGAGAAAGGGCATTGGGTGTGGGATAAGACAGGGCACGGGGTGAGACAGGGCGCGGGGTGAGACAGGGTGTGGGGTGAGACAGTGTGCGGGGTGAGACAGGGCATTGGATGTGGGATAAGACAGGGTGTGGGGTGAGACAGGGTGTGGGATGAGACAGGGTGCGAGGTGAGACTGGGTGCGGGGTGAGACAGGGTGCGGGGTGAGACTGGGTGCGGGGTGAGACAGGGTGCGAGGTGAGACTGGGTGCGGGGTGAGACTGGGTGCGGGGTGAGACTGGGTGCAGGGTGAGACAGGGTGTGGGGTGAGACAGGGTGTGGGATGAGACAGGGCATTGGGTGAGACAGGGGATTGGGTGTGGGATAAGACAGGGCACGGGGTGAGACAGGGCGCGGGGTAAGACTGGGTGCGGGGTGAGACTGGGTGCAGGGTAAGACAGGGTGTGGGGTGAGAAAGGGCATTGGGTGAGACAGGGTGTGGGGTGAGACAGGGTGTGGGATGAGACAGGGCATTAGGTGAGACAAGGTGTGGGGTGAGAAAGGGCATTGGGTGTGGGATAAGACAGGGCACGGGGTGAGACAGGGCGCGGGGTGAGACAGGGTGTGGGGTGAGTCAGGGTGCGGGGTGAGACAGGGCATTGGATGCGGGGTGAGACTGGGTGCAGGGTGAGACAGGGTGTGGGGTGAGACAGCTTGAGTCCAACTCTGTTCAATATTAACATGGATGAGTTAGCAGTATTACTGGAACAATCTGCAGCTCCTGGACCCTAAACAATACGGAAGCTCACACACAGAGCAGACAACCTGGTGCTGTCTCCTACTGAACATGGCTTACAGCTTACACCTGGACCTGCTGGACCTGCAGGAGTGGTACCATCAGAACTGGGTCCTGACACGCAATTTGGCCAAAAGGCCAGATCTCAGGCAAATAGACACATGGTCACTCTGGGAAACACCGCCCTAGAGCACGCGTTACACTATGACTACCTGGGACTGAAACTCAGCGCCTCCGGAGGCTTTGATCTGGGAGTGAATGCACTGAAAGAAAAAGCACGAAGTGCTCCAAATGCAATAAAAAAAAATCTACAGAACACACATTCCAATTAGAATCTGGTGTAAAATCTTTGATAGCGTCATCGCGCCTATCGCACTGTACGGATGTGAGGTTTGGGGTCGACTCAGTAAACACGACTACACTCGCTGGGACAAACATCCCACAGAGTCCCTACATGCAGAATTCTGTAGAAATCTCCTTAAAGTTCAAAGAAAAAATATCAACCGGTGCATCCAGGGCAGAATTAGGTCGATTTCTGCTGATTATAGCCGTCCAAAAGAGGGCAGTAAAATTCTATCTTAAATGAAGTAATGAGACCCCGAGAGCTCGGCCCTAAACCCAGTCCCCTCTGTCAGCTGGTCCTGAGACTCACTAACACACTGCAGTCTCAGAGCAGCACTGCTCACCACAGTCTCATCAGAGTCACACACACATCACTGATCAGATGAGGAGAGTGTATCTGGAGCAGTGGGACAGTCAGACCCAAACCCAGTCCAGACTAAACTGCTATCGGGCCCTAAAGAGAGAGAGGAGGAACCGGCAGAGTGTCTCTCCACCGTCAGAGACACCAAGCAGAGACAGATCCTGAGCAGGTACAGGCTGGGGACACCGTCTGGCTATGGAGACGGGCAGACACAGAGAGCAGAGACTGTGTGTGTGTGTGTGTGTGTGTGTGTGTGTGTGTGTGGGTGGGTGGGTGGGTGTGCCCAGTGTACGAGCAGTGAGGTCGAGACGGAGATGCACTTCCTCATTCTACCTTCACTGAGATCATCACTCACAAAATCACAATTTTTTCCAAATTAACAGAAGGTGAAAAAATAAGAATAACTTTAGGAGAAGCCGCACTGCTCCCCTCGCTGGAGAGTGTGTGTGTGTCCGAGTGTGAGAGACTGAGAGACAGTGACACAGCGTACACACACCCTAAATATCACCAACTAACTACAATTTAATATCACTACTGTTCGCGTAGTGTTGTTATTGTTGGTAATATTGATTTTATATTTTATTTATTTATTTTGGTTTGGTTTGGTTTGTGTTTACCTAATATGATGTTCCTTCATATCTAATACGTTCATATGTATATAAATTCAGATTGATGTTACTTATAATGTAATTAATGTTTTATAATCGCCTTGGTAATATTTTGTTAACATTAATGCCAATAAAACTCTTCTGAACTGAACTGAACTTCAGACTGTCTATGTGTGAGATCAGACGTCTGCAGGACATACTGTCCTCCAAACAGCTGCATGCCGAGCAGAGCAAAGACAACGATGAAGAGGAAGAGGAGGAAGAGCAGGCTGATGATGGACTTCATGGAGTTCAGCAGAGACACCACCAGGTTCCTCAAGGAGGCCCAGTACCTGAGAATAAAGAGAAGAGAAGAGAAGAGAAGAGAAGAGAAGAGAAGAGAAGAGAAGAGAAGAGAAGAATCACACAGTCACTATAGTCTACACTTCATTTACTGAAATTATTAACACTCTAACACGATTATGTCCTTTAACTGTCAGTGTGTGTTTGTCATTCTGAAATAATCCAGCATTAAAAGAAAATCAAACCACTGGGACTCGGCTCTTCACCTTCAGTCCTGGAGCTCCAGTGTGCAGCACAGTGAGTGATTCACCAACAATCACACACACACACACACACACACACACACACACACACACACACACACACTCTCTCTCTCTCTAACCCTAACCATCTCTCTTTCTCAACCTGGGTGTTAACAGATCAGTTAAATCAGCTCTGTTTAAGCAAAAGAATCACCAAACTGTGCTGGACACTGCCCCCTGCAGGCCTGGAGCTGAGGAGCCCTGCTGTCGAGGGACACAAGGCATGAGACATATCATAACAGATGGACCACAAAGGGACAGACAGACAGACAGATAGACCGGAAGGGATACTGTAGACAGAAAGACAGACAGGGAAACATAGATAGGGAAAGAGACAGACAGACAGACCGGGAGAGAGAGATACAGAAAAGAGAGACAGGCAGGAAACTTACTTGGTCACTTTGAAGATCCTAAGTAACCTGAGAGCTCGTAATACACTGATCCCAAACGACGTCCCAGGCTGGATCATCGCCCAGAGCACCTCGAAAATACTGCCACATATGACCTGTCACACACACACACACACACACACACACACACTTTTAAATTCAGCTGATGTAAGGAAGAAGAAAAAAGTAAAAAGTATAAGTGGAGAGCTTACGATGCAGTCGAAGCAGTTAAAGGAAGAGTGAAAATACGGCCGAGTCCCGAGTCCATACATCTTAATACACATCTCTGACATGAAAATCCCCAGAAATATAAACTCGGCAAAGTCTGTGTCCCAGAAAACAACAGATCAGAGAGAGAGAGAGAGAGAGAGAGAGAGAGAGTAAATGATGACAGTTCGATTTTTAGAGCTTTAAAGGTTCTGACTTCCTCTGTGTGAATCTTCAGAGACGGAAACTCGATTTAAAGTGATGTTTATACTGTGAGTGAAAATACAATCATTAAATCAAGTGTTTAAATTGTTTACATCAATTACAGGACTGATTTTTTCTGTGCACAGTGTCACCCCCTACAGCTCTGATAGAGTATTACAACCCTGCACAAACCTCCTGTTTACTCTTCCATTACTGCAGTCACAGCACAGAAGAGTCACACTTCACACTCACTCGGCTCCGTCAACTAATCGTCACGGCCCGTAATGACAAGACACTGCACACTCGTTTAAGGGAAAAGGGATGAAGATGTATGAAGTGCAGGGTTAAAGAGACTCACACAAGAAGTCAGAGAGCAGCTCGGGCTGGTCGTAGTGTACCACGGCCACACACAGCGTGTTCAAACCGACTAAACACAGAACCGTCCAGTAGAAAGCCTGAGTTTTCACAACATGGCGGATGAAGAAACGCAGCCGGCGCTCTTTTTTTCGGAAGGACGAGCCCTCGAGCTTGGAGCTCTTGAGGCTGGCGCGAGCAAACGGAGACCCTGAGAGACATAGAGGAGGCAGAGAGACGAAACACAGACAATAGGTCAGTTTAAACTTTATTCCCCACAAACAAACACACACACACACACAGAAAAAGAGAGAGCGTAAAAGGAAGTTTTACCTAAAGCAAGGTCTCCGTCCCCCTCGTCAGGGTTAAGGAGGTCATTCTTGCTCTTCTTCAGCGTTGGTCTTCTCCGTGATCCTGCGCACCACACACACACACACACACACACACACACACACACACACACACAGCAGTGCATCATAGGTCAGCTTACAGAAATCTGTTACATTTGAGTATTTTTAAAGAGGTCCTATTATTCAATTCAATTTTATTTGTATAGCGCTTTTAGCAATTTTCATTGCCGCAAAGCAGCTTTACATAGTCAAAAGAATTATTTAAGTTTGTATGAAATGTGAATTTGTTTGAATCAAAATGGTCAGTTTGTCCCTGGTGAGCAAGCCGAGGGCGACAGTGGCAAGGAAAAACTCCCTGAGATGGTAATAGGAAGAAACCTTGAGAGGAACCAGACTCAACAGGGAACCCATCCTCATCTGGGTGAAACACAGAGCAGTAAATGATCTGCATTTATACAGTGTGTAGGGTGGGAGGCAGTTCAGCTACAATAGCTGATGTTAATTGATGTTAATATGGACTCCAGGTAGTTATTGAAGACCCAGGTAGACTTGTAAGAAGTTCCAGTCATGAACTATCGAACTGTCAAGTCCCCAGAGAAAC
>NW_026520999.1:505000-510000 GCF_024256425.1 Clarias gariepinus | reverse complement strand
CCACCACCACACACACCACACACACCCCACCACACACACACACACCACACACACCACCACCACACACCCCACCACACACACACCACCACACACTACCACACCACACACCACCACCACACACACACACCACAGACACCCCACCACACACACACACCACCGCACACACCCCACCACACACACCCAGGTACACACACCCAGGTACACACCACCACACACACACCACCACACATACCACCACACATACCACCACACATACCACTACACACACACACCCCACCACACAGATACACACACACCACCACCACACACAACCACACACACACACACCACACACACACACTACCACACACCACCACCATCACAGAGAGTAATGGACAGGGTGGTGTAGAGATGGACAGGGTGGTGTAGAGAGTGATGGACAGGGTGGTGTAGAGATGGACAGGGTGGTGTAGAGAGTGATGGACAGGGTGGTGTAGAGATGGACAGGGTGGTGTAGAGAGTGATGGACAGGGTGGTGTAGAGAGTGATGGACAGGGTGGTGTAGAGAGTGATGGACAGGGTGGTGTAGAGAGTGATGGACAGGGTGGTGTAGAGATGGACAGGGTGATGTAGAGAGTGATGGACAGGGTGGTGTAGAGATGGACAGGGTGGTGTAGAGATGGACAGGGTGGTGTAGAGATGGACAGGGTGGTGTAGAGAGTGATGGACAGGGTGGTGTAGAGAGTGATGGACAGGGTGGTGTAGAGATGGACAGGGTGGTGTAGACAGTGATGGACAGGGTGGTGTAGAGAGTGATGGACAGGGTGGTGTAGAGAGTAATGGACAGGGTGATGTAGAGAGTAATGGACAGGGTGGTGTAGAGATGGACAGGGTGGTGTAGAGAGTGATGGACAGGGTGGTGTAGAGAGTGATGGACAGGGTGGTGTAGAGAGTGATGGACAGGGTGGTGTAGAGATGGACAGGGTGGTGTAGAGATGGACAGGGTGGTGTAGAGATGGACAGGGTGGTGTAGAGAGTGATGGACAGGGTGGTGTAAAGAGTGATGGACAGGGTGGTGTAGACAGTGATGGACAGGGTGGTGTAGACAGTGATGGACAGGGTGGTGTAGAGATGGACAGGGTGGTGTAGAGAGTGATGGACAGGGTGGTGTAGAGAGTGATGGACAGGGTGGTGTAGAGAGTGATGGACAGGGTGGTGTAGAGAGTGATGGACAGGGTGATGTAGAGAGTAATGGACAGGGTGGTGTAGAGATGGACAGGGTGGTGTAGAGAGTGATGGACAGGGTGGTGTAGAGAGTGATGGACAGGGTGGTGTAGAGAGTGATGGACAGGGTGGTGTAGAGAGTGATGGACAGGGTGGTGTAGAGATGGACAGGGTGATGTAGAGAGTGATGGACAGGGTGGTGTAGAGATGGACAGGGTGGTGTAGAGATGGACAGGGTGGTGTAGAGATGGACAGGGTGGTGTAGAGAGTGATGGACAGGGTGGTGTAGAGAGTGATGGACAGGGTGGTGTAGAGATGGACAGGGTGGTGTAGACAGTGATGGACAGGGTGGTGTAGAGAGTGATGGACAGGGTGGTGTAGAGAGTAATGGACAGGGTGATGCAGAGAGTAATGGACAGGGTGGTGTAGAGATGGACAGGGTGGTGTAGAGAGTGATGGACAGGGTGGTGTAGAGAGTGGTGGACAGGGTGGTGTAGAGAGTGATGGACAGGGTGGTGTAGAGATGGACAGGGTGGTGTAGAGATGGACAGGGTGGTGTAGAGAGTGATGGACAGGGTGGTGTAAAGAGTGATGGACAGGGTGGTGTAGAGATGGACAGGGTGGTGTAGACAGTGATGGACAGGGTGGTGTAGAGATGGACAGGGTGGTGTAGAGAGTGATGGACAGGGTGGTGTAGAGAGTGATGGACAGGGTGATGTAGAGAGTAATGGACAGGGTGGTGTAGAGAGTGATGGACAGGGTGGTGTAGAGAGTGATGGACAGGGTGGTGTAGAGAGTGATGGACAGGGTGGTGTAGAGAGTGATGGACAGGGTGGTGTAGAGAGTGATGGACAGGGTGGTGTAGAGAGTGATGGACAGGGTGGTGTAGAGATGGACAGGGTGATGTAGAGAGTGATGGACAGGGTGATGTAGAGAGTGATGGACAGGGTGGTGTAGAGAGTGATGGACAGGGTGATGTAGAGAGTAATGGACAGGGTGGTGTAGAGATGGACAGGGTGGTGTAGAGAGTGATGGACAGGGTGGTGTAGAGAGTGATGGACAGGGTGGTGTAAAGAGTGATGGACAGGGTGATGTAGAGAGTGATGGACAGGGTGGTGTAGAGATGGACAGGGTGGTGTAGAGATGGACAGGGTGGTGTAGAGAGTGATGGACAGGGTGGTGTAGAGAGTGATGGACAGGGTGGTGTAGAGATGGACAGGGTGGTGTAGAGAGTGATGGACAGGGTGGTGTAGAGAGTGATGGACAGGGTGGTGTAGAGAGTGATGGACAGGGTGGTGTAGAGATGGACAGGGTGGTGTAGAGAGTGATGGACAGGGTGGTGTAGAGAGTGATGGACAGGGTGGTGTAGAGAGTGATGGACAGGGTGGTGTAGAGAGTGATGGACAGGGTGGTGTAGAGATGGACAGGGTGATGTAGAGAGTGATGGACAGGGTGGTGTAGAGATGGACAGGGTGGTGTAGAGATGGACAGGGTGGTGTAGAGAGTGATGGACAGGGTGGTGTAGAGAGTGATGGACAGGGTGGTGTAGAGATGGACAGGGTGGTGTAGACAGTGATGGACAGGGTGGTGTAGAGAGTGATGGACAGGGTGGTGTAGAGAGTAATGGACAGGGTGATGTAGAGAGTAATGGACAGGGTGGTGTAGAGATGGACAGGGTGGTGTAGAGAGTGATGGACAGGGTGGTGTAGAGAGTGGTGGACAGGGTGGTGTAGAGAGTGATGGACAGGGTGGTGTAGAGATGGACAGGGTGGTGTAGAGATGGACAGGGTGGTGTAGAGATGGACAGGGTGGTGTAGAGAGTGATGGACAGGGTGGTGTAGAGAGTGATGGACAGGGTGGTGTAGAGATGGACAGGGTGGTGTAGACAGTGATGGACAGGGTGGTGTAGAGATGGACAGGGTGGTGTAGAGAGTGATGGACAGGGTGGTGTAGAGATGGACAGGGTGGTGTAGAGAGTGATGGACAGGGTGGTGTAGAGATGGACAGGGTGGTGTAGAGAGTGATGGACAGGGTGGTGTAGAGAGTGATGGACAGGGTGGTGTAGAGAGTGATGGACAGGGTGGTGTAGAGAGTGATGGACAGGGTGGTGTAGAGAGTGATGGACAGGGTGGTGTAGAGATGGACAGGGTGATGTAGAGAGTGATGGACAGGGTGATGTAGAGAGTGATGGACAGGGTGGTGTAGAGAGTGATGGACAGGGTGGTGTAGAGAGTGATGGACAGGGTGGTGTAGAGAGTGATGGACAGGGTGGTGTAGAGAGTGATGGACAGGGTGGTGTAGAGATGGACAGGGTGATGTAGAGAGTGATGGACAGGGTGATGTAGAGAGTGATGGACAGGGTGGTGTAGAGAGTGATGGACAGGGTGATGTAGAGAGTAATGGACAGGGTGGTGTAGAGATGGACAGGGTGGTGTAGAGAGTGATGGACAGGGTGGTGTAGAGAGTGATGGACAGGGTGGTGTAAAGAGTGATGGACAGGGTGGTGTAGAGAGTGATGGACAGGGTGGTGTAGAGAGTGATGGACAGGGTGATGTAGAGAGTGATGGACAGGGTGGTGTAGAGAGTGATGGACAGGGTGGTGTAGAGAGTGATGGACAGGGTGGTGTAGAGAGTGATGGACAGGGTGGTGTAGAGAGTGATGGACAGGGTGGTGTAGAGATGGACAGGGTGGTGTAGAGATGGACAGGGTGGTGTAGAGATGGACAGGGTGGTGTAGAGAGTGATGGACAGGGTGATGGAGCCATGGAGTTGTGGAGTTACTCACCTGCTTTGCAGATCCACTCCAGATATCCATTCAGTTCTCTTTCGATCTGTTGCTGTCGCCTCAGCTTCAGGAACTCACTTCGGTTTTCCACCCGCTCTCGCTCTTTAGCAAACTCACTGTGTTTTACACACACACACACACACACACACACACACACATACAGTCAGCTATTAGAAACTATAAACAGGAGAAAAAAATGTTCTCTTATCCACACCCCCTGCAGCTTCACCACCACAGTCCCAGTAACCCTAGGGGTGCAACAAATAAGAAAATTCAAAAATTCAAAAGTTCAAATTAGATCACCTTAAGGTCCATAAAAAAAGGGAGAGGTAGGACATTTTGCTTTCTATTCATTAATTATAAACTTAAAGAACTCTTAAAGCTCTAGGTCATCATCTAAAATAAAAACATCAGGGGATCCAGTGTTTAAATCTATATTAAATATCATCAAATAAAAATATATAAAATATTCCACCAGGAACTTTTATACTTAAGTGAAATGTGTTTGTAATGCATTATTTCATTCACTATTCTTTAAAGAAAGCAGGTCATTATTTGAAGAATAATGAATAAAAAATAATGATAATTAGGATAAGTATTATTATTCAGGTAATAAGAAATTAAATAACTTTTATGAAAGGAAATGTACATTTAACTGAGCTACAGGAAAGGCACTAGTGTTGATGTTATCAACACTAGAGTGGGCGGGGTTTCAGCTAGATGTAGAGGGTGTTTTGTAGGCATGATCTGGCAACCTTAGGGTGCATACAGGTGAATACAGTTAATTAGTGCGAGCAAGAGTGTGTGAGCTATTGAGAATATAATTTGTGTGCATTCACTCAGAGATGAGCCCAAACATATAACACCACACAGCCAGAGAGTAAATATTTATTTGGCCAGAAGGATGAGGAGCGGGATCAACTCTGATCGGATTACACCACCTGACGCCCAGAGGAGCTCTCGAACAACCATTTACACACCTGTACATTTCCTCATTATGATTCTGAAGCAC
>NW_026520999.1:480000-495000 GCF_024256425.1 Clarias gariepinus | reverse complement strand
TACGTGTTGAAAACAACACACGCACACAAACACACACACACACACACACACACACACACTTACTCATCTTCATCTTAGTGTAAAAATTCACTGCGTGGGAAAAACTACACAAGAAGCAGAGGCTGTGGTAAAGCTCGTTCCTGACTGATCTGACTAATTTCTAAATGCTGAGCCGAATCCAGTCAGGTCACCTCAAACCCCACACCTTACTTTAATGTTAATATCATGCCAATCATGTCCAGTGTTGGGGGCTGTAACTTTTTAAAGTAACTAATTACGTTACAAAATTACTGTCATTTAAAAGTAATCAGTTCCATTACAGCGTTACTTTCTGATAAAAGTAACTAGTTCAGTACTTTTCCACTGCAGAAAATGAAAACTCCTTTGTGATTCCTCATGCATGTTGTTTTAGTCAAGACCTTTATAATTATTCTACCATCATCACTCATCACTCAGTGGTAGAAGTCTGGCCCATAATCGGTTAACTACTAATACCCCTATCTCACCTACTAATACCCCAATCTCACCCACTAATACCCCTATCTCACCTACTAATCCCCCTATCTCACCTACTTATCCCCCTATCTGACCTACTAATACCCTTATCTCACCTACTAATCCCCCTATCTCACCTACTAATCCCCCATCTCATCTACTAATACCCCTATCTTACCTACTAATACCCCTATCTTACCTACTAATACCCTTATCTCATCTACTTATACCCCTATCTCACCTACTAATCCCCCTTATCTCACCTACTAATACCCTTATCTCACCTACTTATACCCCTATCTCACCTACTAACACCCCTATCTCACCTACTAATCCTCCTATCTCACCTACTAATCCCCCTATCTCATCTACTAATACCCCTATCTTACCTACTAATCCCCCATCTCACCCACTAATCCCCCTAATTTACCTACCAATCCCCCTACCTCACCTACTAATACCCCAATCTCACCCACTAATACCCCTACCTCACCTACTAATACCCCATCTCACCTACTAATCCCCCTGTCTCACCTACTAATACCCCTATCTTACCTACTAATTCCCCATCTCACCTACTAATCCCCCTATTTCACCTACTAATCCCCCTATCTCACCTACTAATCCCCTTATCTCACCTACTTATACCCCTATCTCACCTACTAACACCCCTATCTCACCTACTAGTCCGCCTATCTCACCTACTAATACCCCTATCTCACCTTTTAATACCCCTATCTCACCTACTAATACCACCATCTCACCTACTAATACCACCATCTCACCTACTAATACCCCTATCTCACCTTTTAATACCCCTATCTCACCTACTAATACCACCATCTCACCTACTAATACCACCATCTCACCTACTAATACCCCAATCTCACCCACTAATACCCCTATCTCACCTACTTATCCCCCTATCTCACCTACTTATCCCTCTATCTCACCTACTAATACCCTTATCTCACCTACTAATCCCCCTATCTCACCTACTAATCCCCCATCTCATCTACTAATACCCCTATCTCACCTACTTATTCCCCTATCTCACCTACTAATACCCCTATCTTACCTACTAATCCCCTTATCTCACCTACTAATACCCCTATCTCACCTACTAATCCCCCTATCTCACCTACTAATCCCCCTTATCTCACCTACTAATACCCTTATCTCACCTACTTATACCCCTATCTCACCTACTAATCCCCCTATCTCACCTACTAATCCCCCTATCTCATCTACTAATACCCCTATCTTACCTACTAATCCCCCATCTCACCCACTAATTCCCCTAACTTACCTACTAATCCCCCTATCTCACCTACTAATACCCCAATCTCACCCACTAATACCCCTATCTCACCTACTAATACCCCATCTCACCTACTAATCCCCCTGTCTCACCTACTAATACCCATATCTTACCTACTAATTCCCCATCTCACCTACTAATCCCCCTATTTCACCTACTAATCCCCCTATCTCACCTACTAATCCCCTTATCTCACCTACTTATACCCCTATCTCACCTACTAACACCTCTATCTCACCTACTAATCCGCCTATCTCACCTACTAATACCCCTATCTCACCTTTTAATACCCTTATCTCACCTACTTATACCCCTATCTCACCTACTAATACCCTTATCTCACCTACTAATACCCCTATCTAACCTACTAATCCCTCTCTCTCACCTACTAATACCCTTATCTCACCTACTTATACCCCTATCTCACCTACTAATCCCCCTATCTCACCTACTAATACCCCTATCTTACCTACTAATCCCCCATCCCACCTACTAATACCCCTATCTCACCTACTAATCCCCATCTCACCTACTAATACCCCTATCTCACCTACTAATACCCCTATCTTACCTACTAACACCCCTATCTCACCTACTAATCCCCCTATCCCACCTTCTAATCCCCCTATCTCACCTACGCAGTTTTATGCGGTGGCCATGAGTACGGTTAATCATGATTCACCGGCAGTTTTATGCTGTGATTAGTTTTCCATCTTTCCACGTGTTGGTCCTCGCAGACCTTGCATAACGTCGGGCGGTCACTTGTGGCAGTGAGAAGCAGCTCATAGGTGAGATAAGGGTTTAACAGCAGAAATATTGGGGGCGGGGCTTGTAGGATGACTTTTACACACACAATAATGGATTTTTTGAATAACAGATTAAATTTTTTATAATATAACTGAATAACTGAGTAATGGCGGACCTAACATGTTAGATTACTGCTTGCATCAAAAAAGTAATCCAAGTAACGCGTTACTTTGTCACACCCAACACTGCTCATGTCTTAGACTTTCTCCCAGTGATGTCTAGGGATCTGCAAGTGTACATTATTATATTTATTATAAGTCTTTCCCAGATTCCTGAACTGTTTGTGAGAGCATCACTGGCAGTTACATGTTGCTCAACCTCACATACATCAAGTTACCTACGAACTGACTACGCAAAATGTTATCATGTCCTTGAAAATTTTTGACTCTGCTATGAACCACCACACACTGCCTACAAACGTTCCTTGTTTCCCTGCAGAGGTCCTACAACACCGTACTGTTTGATATGAATTCTTAAGATTTGTCAATAACTGATCGTATTTCCCTAAAACGCCCCACAATTCCTTCTTATGGACAAAAATATATTTGAGTAAAATGACATATTTTCAATTATAAAATAATCTCTGCATTTCCACAACTTCTCCACATTGTCTCCATATCATCTTATGATCATCTTCGAAACATCTCCACAATATCTCCATATCATCTTGCATTCATCTCCACCACAGAACCCTGGTCTCTCCATCTCCAGCATGGACACATCACATCTGCATATAAAATATGTGCTTTTTAATTTTAGTATTCAAGATTTCAAATTTTCTGTTTCCCCAAAAAATCTGCCGTGTGTGATGTGAAGCGCACGTGTGAAACAGTGGAGTGTCATTCAAATTAGTTTTTTAATCCTGGAAAGATCATGGCACACCTGTGCTTTATTCAGCAAGAAGAGGAAGAGGGAATTATCTACAGATACAACAAAGATATATTGTTACTATGTGGTTCATAATTTAGGATTTTTTTTTATAACTAGGCTCACTGCACTACAGCTTCACATGGCATGTGTTTTTCCTCTCCCACTACTGCTACATAAACATAGCGATGAGTTTGTATAATTATTTATTACATTTCTTTTGCCTTTAATTAAAACCCATTTTTAATATAAACAAGTCGGCCAAAACATTAAAAACACCTGTATAATATAGTGTAGGATCCTCTTGTGCCTGCAAAATAGCTCTGACCCATCGAGGCCTGGACTCCACCAGACCTCTGAAAGAGTGTGTGGTATCTCACACTAAGTCGTTAATAGCAGATCCTTTAAGTCCTATAAAATAAATGAGATGAATTGTGGTCACGAGCATGCGTGGTTCGAAGCTAGGAAGGAAATCAGAGTACCTGATCCGAATTCATAGTCAAGATGCGAGAGTGAGGGTCGATAACAGAAAACTTATATGAGCAGTAATCCAACATGAGAAGCAAGCGCGTGATCCGGGGAATGAAGCGTGAGTCGAGATCCGAGAGGGCAAACTCTAATCTGTCAAAGAGTGCTTGTTTGGTGGAGAGTTATATAGAGTGGAGGTGTGTTCGAGCCGGTGAATGAGGCAGTAAAACGGAAGCGCTGAAACAGAGTGTAAAATGGAGTCACGGGTGATCATGGCTTGGTTTGACAGGTGGGCGTGACCTGGCATGCCGTGGCGTTGCTGTAGTAGGGCAAGAGTGGCTCCTGGATGACAAGCTAGCTTTGAGTTGTGGCCTTACTCTAATACTGAAAGGCGTACTGTGGCTGGGACTAAAAGTCTCTGTAAGATTTTTTTACTTCCAGCTGAAAGGCTGCCACCAAACCTTGGGGTGGTGGGATAGTTCCTGTGGTGGGTTTATCCAGAGGGGTGGCAAATTGTCAGGACAGGGCATCAGGCTTAGTGTTTTTGGAGCCTGCTCGGTAAGACAGCATTAAATCTGTAGAAAAACAGGAACCAGAGTGCCTGCCATGAATTTATTTTCTTAGCTGCCTTTAGATTTTTTAAGTTTCTATGGTCGGTCCAGACAAAAAAGGGGTGTTTAACTCCCTCCAGTCAGTGTCTGCACTGTTCTAGGGTGAGGGATTTATACCCATGTACATATTACCCCCATACCCATGTACATATTACCCCCATACCCATGTACATATCACCCCCATACCCATGTACATATTACCCCCATACCCATGTACATATCACCCCCATACCCGTGTAAATATCACCCCATACCCATGTACATATCCCCCCATACCCATGTACATATTACCCCCATACCCATGTACATATCACCTCCATACCCATGTACATATCACCTCCATACCCATGCACATATCCCCCCATACCCATGTACATATAACCTCCATACCCATGTACATATCCCCCCATACCCATGTACATATAACCTCCATACCCATGTACATATCCCCCATACCCATGTACATATCCCCCCATACCCATGTACATATTACCCCATACCCATGTACATATAACCTCCATACCCATGTACATATCCCCCCATACCCATGTACATATCCCCCCATACCCATGTACATATCCCCCATACCCATGTACATATAACCTCCATACCCATGTACATATCCCCCATACCCATGTACATATAACCTCCATACCCATGTACATATCCCCCATACCCATGTACATATCCCCCCATACCCATGTACATATCCCCCCATACCCATGTACATATCCCCCATACCCATGTACATATAACCTCCATACCCATGTACATATTACCCCCATACCCATGTACATATTACCCCCATACCCATGTACATATCACCCCCATACCCGTGTAAATATCACCCCATACCCGTGTACATATCACCCCATACCAATGTAGAACATGACTATACCATTGTACATATCACCTACATGAATACCACTCGTGCACGTGTACATATCACCTCTGTATTTATTACCCGCATTCCACTGTACATATCATGTTTAAAGCCTTGTATCTACACTGTGAGTTATTGTATATATGCCACTGTGCACTTCTGGTTAGATAATTTCTGGTTAGATGCTAACAGCATTTAAATGGCTTTGTTCATGGAATTTGCCCAATGACAATAAAGTTAAATCTAATCTAATCTAATGTTAGGGCTGTTATAAATAAATCCATAAATATTGTATTTGAAGTGTCGCACTCAAGATGACGTGTAGTCTTTCAGTTTTGATTCGAAGGCATTAATAGACATACTGCAGATCCATTGTGGTGTTGTACAGAACCACAAATGCCAGAGACATGGTGTCACTGACAGACACATCACTACCCTCTCATATTCAAGACTGTTGCACAGTCTAAGTAAACCTGTTCATTCTTGAATCTTTAACCGCGCCCTGGTTGTCGAAGGTCTTCATGCTGCTGTGTGTTTGGGTCAGGGCTGTTTATCTCCAGTCCTGGAGGGCATGTGTGGAGAATAGTGTGTGATTTACCAACACACACACACACACACACACACACAGAACCTGATAATTAACAGATTAGTTGACTGAGCTGTGTTTGAGCAGAGGAATCATCAAACTGTGTTGAGCACCGCCCCTTATCCGTCCAGGAATAAATATGTTCATACTTAGATCATGTAAAACTGTAGTTAAACACAGGACAACTCCATGTAACAAATTATAGAAATGTGATATATAGACATGTATCAGAGGCCTATTCATATATTTTACAGTAATAAATTTTAGCAGTGTGGACATGTGGACATGTACAGGTCCTTCTCAAAAAAATTTGCATATTGTGATAAAGTTCATTATTTTCTGTAATGTACTGATAAACATGAGACTTTCATATACAGTGGAACCTCGGATTACAAGTATTCCAAAACACTCTTAAACCAAATTTAATTTTCCCATAGGAAATAATGGAAACTTAAATTATTCGTTCTACAGCCCAAAAAAATAAATACATAAATATAATTAATACAAAATATAAAGTAAAAATAAAACAAATTAACCTGTACTTTACCTTAAAAAAATGTAAAATTAAACCCCGACAGATAAGGGTTTTCGTTTGTGCATGCAGAGTGTATGTGTGTAAAATGTGCGCGCGCACACACACACACACACACACACACACACACATTAACAGATAGACCGTTTTTAAAAACATTTAAAAATTAGCAAGGAACATTCCTAGTCACACTCACCTGAGCGCATACTAACAGGATCACTGCTGTAAGTAAAACAACAACAGCAAAAAACAAATTAAACAGCTCCTCACCTTTGAAAACAATCGCGACAGAGAGGAGTTTGTGTTTATTTGGCAACCTGAGAGGAGGGGGGCTGAAGGGGGGCTCGCTCGCGTTTACAGCCCCCTTCTCTCAGGTTGCCAAACAAACACACAAACTCTCTGCCTTACACAGACACAAACACGCGCACGCAAAAACACTGCAGGCACTAAGACCCAGCAGGGGAGACGATAGGTCTCGGCTTTACAGCTCCCCTTCTCTCAGGTTGCCAAATAAACACACAAACTCTTCTCTGTCGCGACTGTTTTCAAAGGTGAGGAGCTGTTTAATTTTTGTTGTTGTTGTTGTTGTTTTACTTTACAGTAGTAATCCCGTTAGTATGCACTCACGCGAGTGTGACTAGCGATGTTCCTTGCTAATTTTTAAACGGTTTTAAAAACGGTCTCTCCGTTAATGTGTGTGTGTGTGTGTGTGTGTGTGTGCGCGCGCGTCTCACACACACACACACACACACACACACACACAGCGCGTGTGTGTATTCACCCAGCAGGAGAGACGATTACCTACAATTCTGCTGCAAGAGAGAGAAAAACCGTTGGCTCACTTGTGATGACGTAACGCTCGTTGTTAAAACAAGAAGCGCATGCGTGAGACATGATACTCGGTGCTCGTTAACTAAGACGATGCTCGTTTTACAAGTAAAAAATTATTAAAAATTGTTGCTCGTCTTGCAAAACACTCGTAAACCACGTTACTCGTAATCCGAGGTTCCACTGTATTTTAGATTCATTACACACAACTAAAGTAGTTTAAGCCTTTTAATTATTTTAATATTGATGATTTTGGCATACAGCTCATGAAAACCCTAAATTCCTATCTAAAAAAATTTGCATATCATGAAAAGGTTCTCTAAACGAGCTATTAACCTAATCATCTAAATCAACTAATTAACTCTAAACACCTGCAAAAGATTTCTGAGGCTTTTAAAAACTCCCAGCCTGGTTCATTACTCAAAACCGCAATCATGGGTAAGACTGCCGACCTGACTGCTGTCCAGAAGGCCATCATTGACACCCTCAAGCAAGAGGGTAAGACACAGAAAGAAATTTCTGAACGAATAGGCTGTTCCCAGAGTGCTGTATCAAGGAACCTCAGTGGGAAGTCTGTGGGAAGGAAAAAGTGTGGCAGAAAACGCTGCACAACGAGAAGAGATGACCGGACCCTGAGGAAGATTGTGGAGAAGGACCGATTCCAGACCTTGGGGGACCTGCGGAAGCAGTGGACTGAGTCTAGAATAGGAACATCCAGAGCCACCGTGTACAGGCGTGTGCAGGAAATGGGCTACAGGTGCCGCATTCCCCAAGTCAAGCCACTTTTGAACCAGAAACAGCGGCAGAAGCGCCTGACCTGGGCTACAGAGAAGCAGCACTGGACTGTTGCTCAGTGGTCCAAAGTACTTTTTTCAGATGAAAGCAAATTTTGCATGTCATTCGGAAATCAAGGTGCCAGAGTTTGGAAGAAGACTGGGGAGAGGGAAATGACAAAATGCCTGAAGTCCAGTGTCAAGTAAATTCAAAAAATTTTATTTGTCACATACACAGTCATACACAGTACGATATGCAGTGAAATGACCTCCTCGTGACCTAAGAATATGAATAGAAAATAAATATGAAAATTAAAATAAAGGGTAAGTTTAACTAGAGAAGAATAAAATAAAAATAAAAATATACAAATAAAAGTTAAAAATAAAATATCTGTACACAAAATACACAATATAGAAAATATATGGAAAATATATGAAAAAATGTAAAACAATAAGAGCAGCCGAATAAATGGTAATAAAAGAATGGTTATGTCCATGGTTGTGCAATCCACATATTAAAAGTGACTTGTGCAGTGCAAATATGCTTAAAGTGATTTGTGCTGAAGTGATTTGATGTGATTTGATTTGATGACCACGAAGTGTAGTTGTGCAGTGGCCAATAGTGTAAACAAATGTCCAGAATGTCCAGTGTGTGTGTAAAAACCATATGTGTGGGTCAGTACTGTGTGGTGGTGTGATTGTGATTGAGAGACTGTATTGCCTGCGGGAAGAAGCTCCTCCTCAGTCTCTCTGTGTTGGCCTTCAGGGAGCGGAATCGCTTTCCTGACCTCAACAGAGAGAACAGTCCATAGTTGGGATGGCTGAGGTCCTTCACAATCTTCCTGGCCTTGGTCCAGCACCGCTTGCTGTAGATCAAGTGCAGGTCAGGAAGCTCTGTGCGGATGATGCACTCAGCTGATCGCACCACCCTCTGTCTGTCCTGCATGGTGCTGTTTCCAAACCAGGTCGTAATGTTTCCCATCAGGATGCTCTCTATGGTACAGGAGTAGAAATTCCTGAGCACCTTAGAGGGCAGTCGGAAGTCTCTCAAGCGTCTGAGGTGGTAGAGACGCTGTCTGGCCTTTTTCACCACGGTGTTGATGTGACAGGACCATGACAGGTCCTGCGTGATGTGAACACCGAGGTATTTGAAGCTGTCCACTCTCTCCACTGGGCTCTCGTTGATGACGGGGGTCTGGTAGTTCCTCTCCCGCTTGGTGCTGAAGTCCACTACCAACTCCTTTGTCTTACTGACGTTTAAAAGGAGGTTGTTCCTCTGGCACCAGTTCTCCAGATTTCTAATCTCCTTCAGGTAGGCCGTCTCGTTGTTATCAGAGATCAGGCCCATCACAACGGTGTCGTCAGCAAACTTAATGATGGTGGTGGAGCTGGTAGTGGCCACACAGTCATATGTGTACAAAGAGTACAGCAGGGGGCTCAGAACACAACCCTGGGGGGGCTCCAGTGCTGAGAGTGATGGAGGCTGAGACGTGTCCGCCCATCCTTACTGCCTGTGGTCTGCCAGTAAGGAAGTTGGAGATCCACTGACACATAGATGAGCTGAGTCCCAGGTGCTCCAGCTTGGTGGTGAGTGTGGAGGGAATTATGGTATTAAATGCAGAGCTGTAGTCGATGAAGAGCATTTTAACATAATTCCCCCTTCTGGTGTCCAAGTGAGTAAGTGATGTGTGGAGGAGATGTGAGATTGCATCGTCTGTGGAACGGTTCTGGTGGTATGCAAACTGTAGTGGGTCCAGTGTGTCGAGTAGTGAAGAAATGATGAAGTCTCTGACCAGGCGTTCAAAGCACTTCATCACTACTGAGGTGAGGGCTACAGGGCGATAGTCATTGAGAGAAGCAGGATGTGGTTTCTTTGGGACAGGAACAATAATGGACTCTTTGAAGCATGTGGGGATCACCGACTGAGATAAAGAGATGTTGAATATCTCAGTGAACACAGGTGCTAGCTGGTCTGCGCAGGCTCTGAGGATATGGCCTGAGATGCCGTCTGGTCCTGCTGCTTTCCTGGTGTTCACTCTCTTGAAGGCTCTCCTCACGTCATGCTCGGTGATGATGAACGCGTTTCCGGTGCTGGCAGTGTCTTCCTGTCTGCAGCCGTTAGCGCCGCTAGCATTAGCATCGCTAGCGTCTTTAGCTGCAGCCTCGAAGCGAGCATAGAAAGTGTTCAGCTCGTCTGCCAGAGTCACGTCTGCGTTTGTCATACCGGTTGTTGGTGTTTTATAATCCGTTATTGTCCTTAATCCCTGCCACAGGCTCCTAGAGTCACTCTGTTGGAGTTGTGACTCTAGTTTCCTCCCGTAGTGCTGCTTCGCCTCTTTCACCGCCTTCCAGACGCTGTATGACGCAGCCTTACATTTAGGCATTTGGCAGACGCTCTTATCCAGAGCGACTTACAATTTTATCTCATTATACATCTGAGCAATTGAGGGTTAAGGGCCTTGCTCAAGGGCCCAACAGTGGCAACTTGGTGGTTGTGGGGTTTGAACCTGGGATCTTCCGAACCGTAGTCCAATACCTTAACCACTGAGCTACCCCTGGCCCTTGTACGGTTCCATGTCCCCCGACGCGAGTCCCGTGTTGTAGGCAGCGGTGCGAGATCTCAGAGCGTCGCGGATGGTTTTATCCACCCACGGCTTCTGGTTGGGAAACGTTTTAATAGTCTTTTTCTCCACGGTATCATCCGCTAGTTTCCCGATAAATCCCACAACCGCTTCCGTAAACACGCTGACGTCATCATCGGAGCTGTTTCTGAACATGTCCCAGTCTGCGTCATTTAGTGCGTCCTGTAACGCGGCCACCGATTGGTCCGTCCAGCGCGCGACCTCCCTCTGAACCGGAACTTCCTGTTTCAGCCTTTGTTAGTATTTTGGCATGAGGAAGATGGCGGCGTGGTCGGATTTACCAAACGGAAGGCGAGATTGTGCCTTGTAGCCGTCCTTGACAGTTGTATAACAATGATCCAGTGTCCTTTCGCCCCTGTTGGGGCAGGTGATATGCTGATAAAAGTTCGGCGCTGCGCGTTTGAGGTTGGCACTGTTAAAGTCCCCCGCCACAATAAGCGCAGCGTCCCGGTGTTGTGTTTGGTGCTGTGTGAGTGCTGTTCACCATTAAACACACGCCGCCTCCCCTTGACTTCCCTGAGTCCCGTGTCCTGTCCATGCGGTGAACCGAGAAGAACTCGGCCGGCTGGATGGCGTGGTCCGTCACTGCTGGGTTCAGCCATGTCTCGGTGAAGCAGAGGAGATTGCAGTCCCGAATGTCTCTCTGGAACTTTATCCTGGCCCTGAGGTCATCGAGCTTGTTTTCCAGTGACTGGACGTTGGCGAGCAGGATGCTAGGCAGAGGTGTGCGGTGTGCACGGGCTCTCAGCCTGTTCCTGACGCCGGCTCGTTTCCCTCGGGTCCGCCGCTTCGCGTCACGTTCTTTGTTTTCCCTCAGGATCTCACTCGGCCAGCTCGGATCCGGTCAGTGATGGTCTGGGGTGCCATGTCAGCTGCTGGTGTTGGTCCACTGTGTTTTATCAAGGGGAGAGTCAATGCAGCTAGCTATCAGGAGATTTTGGAGCACTTCATGCTTCCAGCTGCTGAAAAGTTTTATGGAGATGAAGATTTCATTTTTCAGCACGACCTGGCACCTGCTCACAGTGCCAAAACCACTGGTAAATGGTTTACTGACCATAGTATTACTGTGCTCAATTGGCCTGCCAACTCTCCTGACCTAAACCCCATAGAGAATCTGTGGAATATTGTAAAGAGAAAGGTGAGAGACACAAGACTCAACACTCTGGATGAGCTTAAGGCCGCTATCGAAGCATCCTGGGCCTCCATAACACCTCAGCAGTGCCACAAGCTGATTGCCTCCATGCCACGCCGCATTGAAGCAGTCATTTCTGCAAAAGGATTCACGACCAAGTATTGAGTGCATAACTGAACATAATTATTTGTTATCAGTGCACAACTGAACATAATTATTTGAAGCAGCTGCCATGTCAGCTGCTGGTGTTGGTCCACTGTGTTTTATCAAGGGCAGGGTCAATGCAGCTAGCTATCAGGAGATTTTGGAGCACTTCATGCTTCCAGCTGCTGAAAAGTTTTATGGAGATGAAGATTTCATTTTTCAGCACGACCTGGCACCTGCTCACAGTGCCAAAACCACTGGTAAATGGTTTACTGACCATAGTATTACTGTGCTCAATTGGCCTGCCAACTCTCCTGACCTAAACCCCATAGAGAATCTGTGGAATATTGTAAAGAGAAAGTTGAGAGACACAAGACTCAACACTCTGGATGAGCTTAAGGCCGCTATCGAAGCATCCTGGGCCTCCATAACACCTCAGCAGTGCCACAAGCTGATTGCCTCCATGCCACGCCGCATTGAAGCAGTCATTTCTGCAAAAGGATTCACGACCAAGTATTGAGTGCATAACTGAACATAATTATTTGTTATGAGTGCACAACTGAACATAATTATTTGAAGCAGCTGCCATGTCAGCTGCTGGTGTTGGTCCACTGTGTTTTATCAAGGGCAGGGTCAATGCAGCTAGCTATCAGGAGATTTTGGAGCACTTCATGCTTCCAGCTGCTGAAAAGTTTTATGGAGATGAAGATTTCATTTTTCAGCACGACCTGGCACCTGCTCACAGTGCCAAAACCACTGGTAAATGGTTTACTGACCATAGTATTACTGTGCTCAATTGGCCTGCCAACTCTCCTGACCTAAACCCCATAGAGAATCTGTGGAATATTGTAAAGAGAAAGTTGAGAGACACAAGACCCAACACTCTGGATGAGCTTAAAGCCGCTATCGAAGCATCCTGGGCCTCCATAACACCTCAGCAGTGCCACAGGCTGATTGCCTCCATGCCACGCCGCATTGAAGCAGTCATTTCTGCAAAAGGATTCACGACCAAGTATTGAGTGCATAACTGAACATAATTATTTGTTATGAGTGCACAACTGAACATAATTATTCGAAGCAGCTGCCATGTCAGCTGCTGGTGTTGGTCCACTGTGTTTTATCAAGGGCAGGGTCAATGCAGCTAGCTATCAGGAGATTTTGGAGCACTTCATGCTTCCAGCTGCTGAAAAGTTTTATGGAGATGAAGATTTCATTTTTCAGCACGACCTGGCACCTGCTCACAGTGCCAAAACCACTGGTAAATGGTTTACTGACCATAGTATTACTGTGCTCAATTGGCCTGCCAACTCTCCTGACCTAAACCCCATAGAGAATCTGTGGAATATTGTAAAGAGAAAGTTGAGAGACACAAGACCCAACACTCTGGATGAGCTTAAAGCCGCTATCGAAGCATCCTGGGCCTCCATAACACCTCAGCAGTGCCACAGGCTGATTGCCTCCATGCCACGCCGCATTGAAGCAGTCATTTCTGCAAAAGGATTCACGACCAAGTATTGAGTGCATAACTGAACATAATTATTTGTTATGAGTGCACAACTGAACATAATTATTTGAAGCAGCTGCCATGTCAGCTGCTGGTGTTGGTCCACTGTGTTTTATCAAGGGCAGGGTCAATGCAGCTAGCTATCAGGAGATTTTGGAGCACTTCATGCTTCCAGCTGCTGAAAAGTTTTATGGAGATGAAGATTTCATTTTTCAGCACGACCTGGCACCTGCTCACAGTGCCAAAACCACTGGTAAATGGTTTACTGACCATAGTATTACTGTGCTCAATTGGCCTGCCAACTCTCCTGACCTAAACCCCATAGAGAATCTGTGGAATATTGTAAAGAGAAAGTTGAGAGACACAAGACTCAACACTCTGGATGAGCTTAAGGCCGCTATCGAAGCATCCTGAGCCTCCATAACACCTCAGCAGTGCCACAAGCTGATTGCCTCCATGCCACGCCGCATTGAAGCAGTCATTTTTGCAAAAGGATTCCCGACCAAGTATTGAGTGCATAACTGAACATAATTATTTGAAGGTTGACTTTTTTTGTATTAAAAACACTTTTCTTTTATTGGTCGGATGAAATATGCTAATTTTTTGAGATAGGAATTTTGGGTTTTCATGAGCTGTATGCCAAAATCATCAATATTAAAACAATTAAAAGGCTTGAACTACTTCAGTTGTGTGTAATGAATCTAAAATATATAAAAGTCTAATGTTTATCGGTACATTGCAGAAAATAATAAACTTTATCACAATATGCTAATTTTTTTAGAAGGACCTGTATATGTATGTACGCCCCCTAAAGGCCAAAATGACTAAAAATCATAATTGTATGGAAACAACATTTACTGCTTAGACATAACCAAATGACTTTAACAAGAAGTGTCTAGTGTGTGTGTGTGTGTGTGTGTGTGTGTGTGTGAGTTTGAGACTCACCCAGTCAACACCACCACAAAGTCCATGACGTTCCAGCCGTTTCGGAGGTAGGAGCCCTTATGGAAGGCAAAACCCAGAGCCAGAATCTTAATGCCAGACTCAAAGCAGAAGATGCCAATGAAATAAGGTTCTGTGTCATCCTGAGAGAGAGAGAGAGAGAGAGAGAGAGAGAGAGAGAGAGAGAGAGACAGGGGGAGACAGTGGAGAGAGTGAGAGAGACAGACAGAAAGAGACAGAGAGAGGGAGAGAAAAAGAGAAAGAGAGAAAGAGAGAGACAGGGGGAGACAGTGGGGAGAGTGAGAGAGACAGACAGAAAGGGACAGAGAGAGAGAGAGAGAGAGAGAGAGAGAGAGAGCCTTTTGTTTTAATTAACACCATAGCTGCCCCCTAGTGACAGGGAGGAATTGGCCACGATTAAAGGGGTCATACGGGCCTACATGCACTTTTTTAAGCTGTTTGGAC
>NW_026520999.1:462500-472500 GCF_024256425.1 Clarias gariepinus | reverse complement strand
ATCATTTAGTTAGTTACGCCTTTATCTGTCACATATACATCACTGCTCAGTGAAACTCTTTCTTTACGTATCGCTTAAGGGCCCAACAACGGCAACCTGGGGAACCGAGCCTCGGACCGCCGACCATCCGATCAGTAACTCAGGGCCTGATCCCTCTGAGCCACCACTGCACAGCAGATCCACAATCACACACATTTATCCCAAACAGTTTATCTGTAGAGAAACAAAGAGATTTTACCGATTACACAGACTTTTATTTCAGTTTCCTTCTCTAGTCATGTTACTGAATTAACATCATGAACCACATCGTCATCCTTAAAGAATAATATGTTTAACACCACAGACAGAGAAGCATGTGGTTGTTCTCCACGTTCCTCAGCAGCACTCCGAATAAAAAAAAAACACTGTCAATTGTCTTATTTATAGCTACGAGCTAATCATTAATGCTTACGCATTAAAAGCTGTCATCACCTTTCACTCAGGTCAGCTGATTATCCAGACCTTTCACCTAATAGCCTGGATAAAAAGTCTGGAAAATCAATGAATATGAGATTTAATTTAGAAAGTAAAAGAATGAAATATAGTAAGAGTTTTATTGTTCATACACCAGACACTGAGACGCCGCAGTAATAAATCTATAATATAAAAAAACATTAGAATTAAAATAGAATTCTTATTTCTTATGTGTCTGACCTGTTTCTTAAATGTGTGACGACTATTTGACTGAATAATATGATGTTAACACGGGAGTGTGTGAAGCCAAAGAGGAAAAAACAAACCTTAAAAAATCCTACAACAAACTAAGATAATGTGAAAGTGGAACAGCCTTTTAAACATTAACCATTTATAATAAAGCAAATTAAATGGTGTGTGTGTGTGTGTGTGTGTGTGTGTGTGCGTTAACCCATAACCAATGTTAAAGGTCCATTAAAGGTCCTTGTAGACTATTGATTATGTTGGATCTTTGCCACATACACCAGAGGGATTTATCTGAAAGTGGATTAGAGATCTCTAACCGCTCAGAGAAACCGACGTTCGCTCAGTCACAGCCTGCTTGTGTCATAGATCACATTTCTGCAGTCTAGAAACATGAGCTGTATTCACTCATTTAAAAAGCACTTTCTTTCTAATTTTTTTACTAAATTAAAAAAAATGCTAAAATAAATGCAATGCTGTAAGGAGGCTTCATCAAAACTGTATCACCATCCATGGCATCACTGTTTCACATCACCATCTATGGCATTACTATATGACATCACAGTCTATGACATTACTGTATCACTTTCTATGGCATTACTGTATCACATTATTGTCTATGGCATTACATCATTACATTTACATTTAGACATTTGGCAGACGCTCTTATCCAGAGCGACTTACATTTTTATCTCATTACACATCTGAGCAGTTGAGGGTTAGGGGCCTCACTCAAGGGCCCAACAGCGGCAACCTGGTGGTTGTGGGGTTTGAACCTGGGATCTTCCGAACCGTAGTCCAATGCCTTAACCACTGAGCTACCCCTGGCATCACTGTATCACCATCGATGGCCTTACTGTATCACATCACCTTCTAAGGTATTACTGTATATCTTCATACCAGCATTACTGTATCACCGTCTATAGCATTACTGTATCACATTATTGACAGTTGCATTACCGTATCACCGTCTATGGCATCACTGTGTCACATTATTAACAGTTGCATTACACTATCACCATTTATGACATAACTGTATTACATCACCATCATTGGCATTACTATATGACATCACACTCTATGGCATTACTGTCTCATATCACACTCTATGGCATTATTGTATCACCATCTATGGTATTACTGTATCACATCACCATCTATGGCATAACTGTATCACCATCTATAGCATTACTGTATCGCATCACTGTTTTGGCATTACTGTATCACCATCTATGGCATTAATGTATCACATCACAATCTATGGCATTACTGTATCACCGTCTTTGGCATTACTGTATCACATCACCGTCTTTGGCATTACTGTATCACCGTCTATGGCATTACTGTATCACCGTCTATGGCATTACTGTATCACATCACCGTCTACGGCATTACTGAACCTCATCAACATCCATGGCATAACTGTATCACATCACCATCTATTGCATTACTGTATCACATCACCATCTATGGCATTACTGTATCACCATCTATGACATTACTAAATCACATTGCCATCTATGGCATTATTTTATGACATCACTGTTTATGGCATTACTGTATAACATCACCATCTTTTGGCATTACTGTATCACATTACAGTGTATGGCATTACTGTATCACTATATATGGCATTACTGTATCACCGTCTATGGCATTACTGCATCACATCACCATCTATGGCATTACTGTATCATATAACCATCTATGGCTCTATTGTTTCACCATCTATGGCATTACTGTATCACCATCTATAGCATTACTGTATCACATCACTGTTTTGGCATTACTGTATCACCATCTATGGCATTGATGTATCACATCACAATCTATGGCATTACTGTATCACTGTCTATGGCATTACTGTATCACCATCTATAGCATTACTGTATCACATCACTGTCTTTGAATTACTGTATCACTATCTATGGCATTATTGTATCACATCACTGTCTATGGCATTACTGTATCAAAATTCGAATTCAAATGTCTCATATCACACTCTATGGCATTATTGTATCACCATCTATGGCATTACTGTATCAAATCACCATCTATCGCATTAGTAAATCAAATCACCGTCTACGGGATTACTGAACCTCATCAACATCCATGGCATAACTGTATCACATCACCATCTATTGCATTACTGTATCACATCACTGTCTATGGCATTACTGTATCACCATCTATGACATTACTAAATAACATTACCATCTATGGCATTATTTTATGACATCACTGTCTATGGCATTACTGTATAACATCACCATCTTTTGGCATTACTGTATAACATCACCATCTATGGCATTACTGTATCACCGTCTATAGCATTATTGTATCACATCACCATCTATGGCCTTACTTTATCACCGTATATGGCATTACTGTATCACATCACTCTCTGTGGCATTACTGCATCAATTCACTGTCAGTTACATAACTATGGCATTACTGTTTTACATCACTGTCAGTTGCATAACTGTATCAAAATTCAAATTTAAATTTTATTTGTCACATACACAGTCATACACAGTACAATATGTAGTGAAATGCTATCACATTACCATCTATGGCATTACGGTATCATATTACAGTCTATGGCATTACTGTATCACCGTCTATGGCATCACTGTATCACATCACAATATATGGCATTACTGTATCACTGTCTATGGCATTACTGTATCACCATCTATGGCATTACTGTATCACATCACTGTCTATGGCATTACTGTATCACCGTCTATGGCATTACTGTATCACATCACTGTCTATGGCATTACGGTATCATATTACAGTCTATGGCATTACTGTATCACCATCTATGGCATTAATCTATCACATCACAATATATGGCATTACTGTATCACTGTCTATGGCATTACTGTATCACCATCTATGGCATTACTGTATCACATCACTGTCTATGGCATTACTGTATCACCGTCTATGGCATTACTGTATCACATCACTGTCTATGGCATTACTGTATCACCGTCTATGGCATTACTGTATCACATCACTGTCTATGGCATTACTGTATCACCGTCTATGGCATTACTGTATCACCATCTATGGCATTACTGTATCACATCACTGTCTATGGCATTACTGTATCACCATCTATGGCATTACTGTATCACATCACTGTCTATGGCATTACTGTATCACCGTCTATGGCATTACCGTATCACATCACTGTCTATGGCATTACTGTATCACCGTCTATGGCATTACTGTATCACATCACCATCTATGGCATTACTGTATCACCATCTATGGCATTACTGTATCACATCACCATCTATGGCATTACTGTATCACATTACCATCTATGGCATTATTGTATTACCATCTATGGCATTACTGTATCACCATCTATAGCATTACTGTATCACATCACTGTCTTGGCATTACTGTATCATCATCTATGGCATTAATGTATCACATCACAATCTATGGCATTACTGTATCACCGTCTATGACATTAATCTATCACATCACAATCTATGGCATTACTGTATTACTGTCTATGGCATTACTGTATCACTATCTATGGCATTACTGTATCACATCACTGTCTTGGCATTACTGTATCATCATCTATGGCATTAATGTATCACATCACAATCTATGGCATTACTGTATCACCATCTATGACATTAATCTATCACATCACAATCTATGGCATTACTGTATTACTGTCTATGGCATTACTGTATCACATCACTGTCTATGGCATTACTGTATCACATTACAGTCGATGGCATTATTGTATCACCATCTATGGTATTACTGTATCACTGTCTATGGCATTACTCTATCACCATCTATAGCATTACTGTATCACATCACTGTCTATGGCATTACTCTATCACTATCTATGGCATTACTGTATCACATCACTGTCCATGGCATTACTGTATTACATCACCATCTATGGCATTACTGTATCACAATCTATGGCATAACTGTATCACCATCTATAGCATTACTGTATCGCATCACTGTTTTGGCATTACTGTATCACCATCTATGGCATTAATGTATCACATCACAATCTATGGCATTACTGTATCACTGTCTATGGCATTACTGTATCACCATCTATGGCATTACTGTATCACATCACTGTCTATGGCATTACTGTATCACTGTCTTTGGCATTACTGTATCACATCACTGTCTATGGCATTACTGTATCACCGTCTTTGGCATTACTGTATCACATCACCGTCTTGGGCATTACTGTATCACCGTCTATGGCATTACTGTATCACATCACCATCTATGGCATTACTGTATCACATCACTGTCTATGGCATTACTGTATCACCGTCTATGGCATTACTGTATCACATCACTGTCTATGGCATTACTGTATCACCGTCTTTGGCATTACTGTATCACATCACCGTCTTGGGCATTACTGTATCACCGTCTATGGCATTACTGTATCACATCACCATCTATGGCATTACTGTATCACATCACCATCTATGGCATTACTGTATCACATCACTGTCTATGGCATTACTGTATCACCGTCTTTGGCATTACTGTATCACATCACCGTCTATGGTATTACTGTATCACCGTCTATGGCATTACTGTATCACATCACTGTCTATGGCATTACTGTATCACTGTCTATAGCATTACTGTATCACATCACTGTCTTGGCATTACTGTATCACTATCTATGGCATTATTGTATTACATCACCATCTATGGCATAACTGTATCACATCACTGTCTATGGCATTTTTGTATCACATCACTGTCTATGGCATTACTGTATCACATCACTGTCCATGGCATTACTGTATTACATCACCATCTATGGCATTACTGTATCACCATCTATGGCATTACTGTATCACATCACCATCTATGGCATTACTGTATCACATTACCATCTATGGCATTATTGTATTACCATCTATGGCATTACTGTATCACCATCTATAGCATTACTGTATCACATCACTGTCTTGGCATTACTGTATCATCATCTATGGCATTAATGTATCACATCACAATCTATGGCATTACTGTATCACCGTCTATGGCATTACTGTATCACCATCCGTGGTATTACTGTATCACATCACTGTTAATGGCATCTATGGCATTACTGTATCACCATCTATGACATTAATCTATCACATCACAATCTATGGCATTACTGTATTACTGTCTATGGCATTACTGTATCACTATCTATGGCATTACTGTATCACATCACTGTCTATGGCATTACTGTATCACATTACAGTCGATGGCATTATTGTATCACCATCTATGGTATTACTGTATCACTGTCTATGGCATTACTCTATCACCATCTGTAGCATTACTGTATCACATCACTGTCTATGAAATTCCGGTATCACTATCTATGGCATTACTGTATCACATCACTGTCCATGGCATTACTGTATTACATCACCATCTATGGCATTACTGTATCACAATCTATGGCATAACTGTATCACCATCTATAGCATTACTGTATCGCATCACTGTTTTGGCATTACTGTATCACCATCTATGGCATTAATGTATCCCATCACAATCTATGGCATTACTGTATCACTGTCTATGGCATTACTGTATCACCATCTATGGCATTACTGTATCACATCACTGTTTATGGCATTACTGTATCACTGTTTTTCGCATTACTGTATCACATCACTGTCTATGGCATTACTGTATCACCGTCTTTGGCATTACTGTATCACATCACCGTCTTGGGCATTACTGTATCACCGTCTATGGCATTACTGTATCACATCACCATCTATGGCATTACTGTATCACATCACTGTCTATGGCATTACTGTATCACCGTCTATGGCATTACTGTATCACATCACCGTCTTTGGCATTACTGTATTACCGTCTATGGCATTACTGTATCACATCACCATCTATGGCATTACTGTATCACATCACTGTCTATGGCATTACTGTATCACCGTCTTTGGCATTACTGTATCACATCACCGTCTATGGTATTACTGTATCACCGTCTATGGCATTACTGTATCACATCACTGTCTATGGCATTACTGTATCACTGTCTATAGCATTACTGTATCACATCACTGTCTTGGCATTACTGTATCACTATCTATGGCATTATTGTATTACATCACCATCTATGGCATTACTGTATCACATCACTGTCTATGGCATTTTTGTATCACATCACTGTCTATGGCATTACTGTATCACATCACTGTCCATGGCATTACTGTATTACATCACCATCTATGGCATTACTGTATCACCATCTATGGCATTGCTGTGTATTACTATCCTGGCATCACTGTATCATGTCACTGTCTTTGGCATTACTGTGCTGCCAGGACAGTGTTGTGGTACAATTATGCAAGGATGGTGATATACAGTAATGCCATAGATGGTGATCTACAGTAATGCGAGAATGGTGGTGTGGTACCGTAATCCCAGCATAGTAATGTAAAACAGTAATGACATGGTGATATACTGTAAATTATTTCCATAAACAATGATCTATGTCATTACTGTATCAAGTCACTATATCGCAAATCTGTTGCATATTACTTCATCACAAATACTGTACCACTGTCTGTAAAATCATTGTCATTACCACACTGAAGGTGTTCTACCATTATTTTGAAATAATCTATGGCATTACATAACTTTATACAACAGGTATTTACTGTTTACCAATTTAATGGAATAATCATTCTTTTAAGAATGCTTATATTAAGTATAACAGCACTGGCATGGTTTACTGTGCTTTACTTTGCTTGTCCCAGTTTGCCACATAAAATCTTTGTTTGTACCAACAGGGTTAGCAAGAATGTTATTCATTGCCACTAAGACTATTGCTACAGTAAAGTCACGTTTGCTTTACAGTATGTACGCTCACCAGATGAGGGAAACCATTTTCACCAAATACACCTGTGACAATGTAACAATCTAGCTTGCCATCGAGTTCATGGTCTACGAATAAGTCTAATTTCAGGATCTATATCTGCTCAAGGAGCAAAAAACATGCAAAGGTTTGGCCTTACTGTGTCTAAATTGTTGGTTCCCCAGTATGAATGTATTCTTTATAGAAAAGCTTTTTCTGACTATCAGAACAGCTGTATTCATATACAGAATATATATATATTTTTAAAAATTGTCCAGTATTAAGGGTTTCATACTAATAATATAACTGAATTCAAAGTAAATAGAGATAAACTGCAAATCAGAGAAAATCGAGTAAATGTGCAGATTTACGGAGAGCATGAGTTCAATAATTGTACATGAAATAAATTCAACACAAATCAAACAGAGGACTGGAATGCTGTTGAGGAAAAAGCTGAGCATTCAGTAGAACCGGCGTTCCACACAGCCTTGAACCCACACACCATTATAAACACATTCTTTTTCAATACAAATCCATCTGTGAATAACTATTAAGCCGAGCGGACAGCTTTAATATTTGCTTAGTCACCTAAAAATCAGCAGCTTCCACACAGCAAACCTGACAACTGTGAAAAACCCATGCACACACACACACACACACACACACACATACAAATCACAACCAGTCTGATCACACTGCAGCAGGAACAGCAAAGAATTCACACAAAAACTATACACACACACACAAACATACACACATACACACACTTCCTCCTGAAACCTTTTGGAGAAGGAAAGAGAGAGGAAATGGTGGCTGCACCCCTCCCCCCTCCTCTTCCCCCCTCCCCGCTTCGACCTGAGTAACAGATTGCACATGCTGACATCAGCAAGTCGAGGAGCTGCACGCGCGCACACACGCACTCAAACGCCCGCGCACGCACACACGTTATTATCACTGCTCAGGAGACAAACCAACTGTGTGTATATGGTAGTATGGTGAGACTCTACTCTATCTTACCATACTGCAACCCCCCCCCCCCCCCCCGGCCCCATAAATAAATAAATAAATAAACAACCCTGGGCGTGGCCTGCACCTGGTGTGTAGTAAAGCAGCCAGTGACCAATCAGCGCTCGGATTTAATGTCCACTCTGACACTCTGACGGCTGAACCGTGTGTAGGTGACCTGAGCACTCTCCTACCGTCATCAGAGAGTGAGAGTGTGTGTGTGTGTGTGTGTGTTTTGGGGGAGGGGGTAACAGAACTGGAAGGATATGGCCACTCGGTGATCTTTTTGGCGTATTTTCTCACGAAGTTGTCCTCGCTGAAGATGAACAGGGAGCGGTTGACGGTTAAGCAGTTCTGTCGCACCGGGATGGGGTTGTACAGGGCCATGGTGCGCGCGCGTTGGGCCATGGACTGCTTGTACACCCGCTGCGCTCCCGGTGGGCCGCCCTGCCTGCTGGCCCCGCGCGCTGCGCCGCCCTGCCCGTGCGCATGCGCCACTGCACTGCCACCTCCACCTCCGCCGTACCGGGCCGGCGCCTCGTCTGTGAACCGCGCCATTCTGCACGCGCCGAACACCAGTCTTCACGAAGCGGGAGGGAAGTAGGGGATGACGGATCCGCGCGGCGACCACACACATCACATCCCGAGGACGCGCGGACACACTGTGTGTGTGTGTGTATCTCAAGCGGTACAAAAATATAAAAGCAAAAAATTAAAAATAAAGGGAATAAAGGAGTTGAGCGCTGCGTGCGATCAGCCAAAGTCAAACAGAGACAGAGAGAAAAGATCCAGCAGAACCGGGCCGCTCGGTGTCCTGGCTCGCTTCTGTTCGGAACCGCGTTTCCTCCTCACCTCATTCTCACCTCCAGCCTCCCGCCTCAGTCCTTCACCTCCGGGGTTCTGCTGAAACCTTCATCTCCTCTCTCTCTCTCTCTGTCTCTCTCTCTCCATCCTCACCAGAGTCCCGAATAAACCGTCTGTCTCTCCGTTACACAGCGCGGACACGGTGTGTCTTCTCCCCCGCGCTCGGTAAAGGCCATACACACTCACATGTCCGTGTGACTCGGTACTGAAACGCCTCGGGTCCTTATCCGCTTTATTTCAGCTCGGCATTCCGATAAGCCCTCGCGCTCCCGGTTACTGTTTCAAATCAGAAAAAACGGGAGAAATCGGTGCATTTATTTATTTTATTTATTTATTTATTTATTTATTTCGAAACATCCGCAATATTCGGTGGAGTGTGCTGATGCTCATTCTGCCTCCCGACGCCTCGCGCTTTCTTCACACACACACACACACACACACACAGCAGTCCTCCCGAGCTCAGGAACACACATCAGACGGTAAATTGTTGATTTCTCGGTAATCACAGCTCGTGGAAAACAG
>NW_026520999.1:415000-460000 GCF_024256425.1 Clarias gariepinus | reverse complement strand
GGCAAAACAAATTTAGAATCTGTGCAAAAGAGTTTTCAGTAAGACATGGTATGTTAAAGTTGGAGAGAAGGAACTCAAGTTTTCTGCACAAAGCCCTGACCTCAACCACTGAATAACACTGGGATGAACTGTAACACTGACTGCACCACAGACCTCCTCCACACCACAACATTAGCGCCAGATCGTACTTAAGCTTTTAAATTAAACAAATCTACAACATGGCAAGTGTTGAGCAGAATAAAGTGTATGTAGCTGCGTAGCTGCAGAGCAGTCAGGGTGCCCATGCTGACCCGTGTGCACAAACAAAATCTCCTACACTCTAAAAAACGCTGGGTTGTTTTCTCTACCCAAGCGCTGGGTTGCCTCTGTTGGGTCATTTTTCTGGGTTATTTACAGAGAGTTGGGTAGTTTTTGTGTAACCCAGCTGCTGGGTTGAAGTTTGATTGGCTCCTCCCCCAAAGGTCACCGGTGGATTCAGCGGCTGTCAGTCAGAGCTTCGTGTCTCCCTTGAGCTCCCACACCGCTGATGACGGTTCATTTAAGGGAAAATGACGTTAAATACAAGGTCTGTATACACATGTTCACTCACCTAAGTCACATATGACTGAAAAATTATTACTATATGTGAGATTTATTACTGTTACCGTGTTAAGGTTACATTTAAACTTTCAGGCTGGTCTGAGGTAAGATAATTTAGCTGACAATAGCTGCTATAGTTAGCCAAAGAACCCCACCTGTGTGTGAAAGAAACGGATAAGATGTCTGAGCTTTTTATCTTTCTCTGTAGAATGTTTGCAGGGTGACGAAACTGTAACTGTAGTATTAGCATGACGCTAGCATTTAGTTAACATTAGAACTTTATTAATCTCACTGTTTGAGACAATAAAATGCTGGGGTGTTACAAAACACTGACCCTCTCACAAATATACACACCTGCTAACCCTCCCGTTTTTCACTAGCTAGTAATTTACTCCGTGGTCAAAAGTCGCCCGCGTTTCTCCCGAGTTATAACAATATTTTACACCTTTCCCCCTTTTGCAAGTAGTATGTAAATATGACTGCTGCATGTAAGCTAACCAGGTAGCCCTCTTTAACCAAAACTGATCAACTAGTCTGACTAAAAAAATAAAAAAATGTATATATATATATATATATATATATATATATATATATATATATATATATATATATAAAATGAGCTTTATCCCAAAAGCCATGCTTATGTTGCTTATTTTATTTTTGGTAGTAGCTGTCTCCGTGTTTTTGTTTCAGGTTACCTATACCCTAGCTTTGTCATTTTTTGTATTTAGTATAAATCCTGTTACACATTAAATTGATAGTCTTATTCAGTTTAATCTTTGTTATTCAACAATTTTTTAACTTTCTTTCATTTCTTTCTAAGTTTGGCACCAACATGGTGGAATACCTCCAGCAGGCTGAAGTGTCAAGGCCGCACCCCTACTGTACATCCTGACGTTGGGAGATAATAACCAGCGCTGCTCTCAGGCATTCGTCATTCTGGTGGGACAGGCTCTGGAGCAATGCACACTACTTGGGGCGGTTGATGTGTGCTTCAAGGCATTTTATATTTTTGACATTAACTATTTAAAGTAGTGTGCACCTGTATAGGACTTTTTGTAATGTTGCTATGAAATAGCGAGGCCTACTTGAAAAGTCATAGACAGTGTATGTATGTTAAAACATAACCAGGGCTGGATAGTTTTGTTCTGCAGAAAAGATATCTAATGTCACAAAGAGATCCTGCTCTGTAGAAGCTGCCTCAGCCTATTTGTGTTATTACTCTATTCTGCCCTTATGAGTAATAGTATAGTAATGATGTCGCTGTTGATTATCTGTTCTTGTGCTTTTGAAAAATAAACGTTTTTTCTATGAACATTTAATAGGATGTTGTTTATTGCATATATGTATGGTTTGCAAAACGTTTAAGTTTTTTTTTTTTTTTTAATAAACCAGTATATCGAAGTAATTTAACTGTTTAATAGACTTGGGTAGTTTTTTTTTTTTTTTTTTTTTTTTTTTACAGATTTACTGTAAAACATGAAAATAATAATAACATTTGTGAGGTAGAATTACTGTAACTCAACATTCCAGTTAAAATGAACCAACATCTGGGTAGAACATTTAACCAATTTATGTGGTAGAATTAACCCAGCATTATAGTTAAATATGACCCAGCATTTGGGTTGAATATTTAACCCATTTTGCTGGGTTAAAAAAATAACCCATTTTGCTGGGTTAAATTAACCCAGCATTTAGTTAGTCCAATAGTTACCCAGCAGCTGGGTTAAAAACAACCCAGATTGGGTTGTTTTTAACCCAGCATTTTTTAGGGTGTACAATGGACATGTGAGTATCAGAACTGAACCACAGAGGTATGGAAGAAGGAGGCCTGGTCTGATGAATCACGTTATGTTTTACATTATGTGGATGGCTGGGTGTGTGTACATCACTTCACTTACCTGGGGAAGGATGCACTATTGGAAGAAAGCAAGCCGGTGGAGACAGTGTGATGCCCTGGATAATGTTCTGCTGGGAAACCTTGGGTCTTGCCCTTCATGTGCATGTTACTCTCACAAGTCTCACATACCTAAACACTGTTACAGACCGAGTTACAACCCTTCGTGGTGTGCCCTGATGGCAGTGGCAGCTTTGAGCAGGATAAAGCACCCTGACACACTGCACACAATGTGAAGGAATGGTTTGAGGAAAATCACAAAGAGTTTTGAGGTGATGACTTTGCCCCCAAATTCTCCAGATCTCAATCCAATCAAGTGTCTGTGAAACGTGCTGGAGGAACGAGTCTGATCCATGAAGGCTCCACTTTACAACCTACAGGACTTAAAGGATTTGCTGCCCACACACATACACACACACACACACACACACACACACACTGCCAAAAGTTTGTACACCCCTACTATTTCCATGGACGTTCCTGATGTTTATTTCTTTTTACACTGTAAAACAATACCATGAGAGACAGTTTTATCATGGAGCTTAATGAATTTTACAAACGCACTTGTTCTTGTGAGAACTGTTCCAGAACTGCCGACCTTCATGTATAAAAATAACAACTGAATGATATTGTTGTTACTTAATGACCGAATGCTATGTGTTATTTCATAGCTAAAGAAAAACAAATTGTATTGTTTTAGAATGTAGAAAATAAATTTAAACCTTTGACTGGTATATAATCATTCTTTCTCTCTCTATATATATATATATAATGTATATATACTGTATATATATATATATATATATATATATAGAGAGAGAGAGAGAGAGAGAGAGTGAGAGAGAGAGAGAGAGAGAGAGAGAGAGAGAATAATGAACCAAAGCACACCAGCAGGTCCACTTCTGAATGACTGAAGAACAACAAAATGGAGACTTTGGAGTGGCCTAGTCTAAGCAGTTTATGCTCAAAATCCCTCTAGTGTGGCTGAATTACAACCATTCTGTAAAGATAAGTGTGCCAATATTCCTCCACAGCGCTGTAACAGACTCATTACCATTTTTAAAAAAGCTTGATTGCAGTTGTTGCTGCTAAGGGTGGCCCAACCACTTATTAGGTTTAGGGGGCAAACACTTTTTCACACAGAGCTCACATGCTTGTGCAGGAATTCACACACACTTCAGGATATTTAGAAACACCAATAAACTTTTGTCAATTCTGTTTGACTGTAAAAAGTCAAATGATTATTTCGGTTCACATTGAACATCACAGTGTCAATAAATCTGGATTTCTGCTGAGGCACACAGATGTCCATGATTTTGCACTCCTCAGTGGCTCCTCAGTGAGTGTATCAACAAATACATCCAGGCTCTCAGTCTATCTAAATTACATTATAACTGTTATATCTGCAGGTAGGTTCTCACATCACTGGTCAGCCTGTGACTCATTCTTTCTTCTTCTCCTTCAGACATTTGTGTTTCTTCATGGATCTCAGAAGACTTCTTATCATAACTGGTGGCTCCTCAGCTGAATCTGAAGTTGCTGTCCAGTCAGAAAGACGCATCCCTGTGTCAGGCGTTTGTAATCACCCTAAAAAGCTCTCAGATCTTCAGTCACTGCACACAACAGTGGAGTCATCACACGGAAGGATACAGAAAGGTTTGGAGCACACAAGCTTTTGACTGTGATAACGTGATATCGTGATAATGTGATATCGTGAGACTGTAAGCTAAAAGATACAGTAAAATAAGTTGTTGTAATTGTAATCTACTGAAGCTACAAAACACAGCAAACGACTTGTCGTGACTACAGTGGATTTATGCAAGAAACCGTAACAACCGTTGTACTTTGATGTTAAAAATAAAACAAGAGACAAAGAAATCAACGAACGTCTGGAGTCGTCAGTGACACTGTGTAACAAAAAGACACGCGTCAGAACTTGTGAATAACATGCACGAACATGTCATAAAGTCAAAAGCTTGTGGCGCTGCAAAAATGAAGATAAGTGATTTAAGAGTGTGAACGTGGAGCGAAGAGCGTGTGTGCGATCTCTAAAACGCACATCGACTGTCAACGAGCAACTGAAATCGAAAGCGGTAAGGGGACTTGCCTGCTTTAAATTTCCACCATGTCAGACGGTGAGGACAACGCTGCTGTCGCCGAACATGAGCGGGTTATGGTGTTTGACGACAACGATTCTGCAGACAAGCTTCACGAACTGAAGAACGCCAGAGAAGGCAAGTGGAGTCAATTGACTGCATTAACCGGAAAATTAGAGTTGCTTATGTGCGATGCCTACAATCTGCGTAATGTTAAAATTAAATTCAATTCAATTCAATTCAATTTTATTTGTATAGCGCTTTTAGCAATTTTCATTGCCGCAAAGCAGCTTTACATAGTCAAAAGAATTATTTAAGTTTGTATGAAATGTGAATTTGTATGAATCAAAATGGTCAGTTTGTCCCTGGTGAGCAAGCCGAGGGCGACAGTGGCAAGGAAAAACTCCCTGAGATGGTAATAGGAAGAAACCTTGAGAGGAACCAGACTCAACAGGGAACCCATCCTCATTTGGGTGAAACAGAAAGCAGTAAATGATCTGCATTTATACAGTGTGTAGGGTGGGAGGCAGTTCAGCTATAATAGCTGATGTTAATTGATGTTAATATGGAGTCCAGGTAGTTATTGAAGACCCAGGTAGACTTGTAAGAAGTTCCAGTCATGAACTATCGAACTGTCAAGTCCCCAGAGAAACAGTTGCCAACACCAGTCAAGGCCAGAACCATTTTCTAGGTAGAGAGAATCATTCCCAGACACCAGACGCATCCCAGAGAGACACACGGGGCATCCATGTGACGAGATCTTCAGCCAGAAGCGGGGCACCAGGATGGGTCAGACAGGTCCGGAGGGCAGAGGGAGTCTGGATCACTGGCAGCTCAGGAACGACATGTGTAGCTCGACAGAGAGACAGAGAAAGAGTGAAAGGGGGGGACAGGAGGAGAGAGGAAAAAGAAAGAGGGGGGGAAAGAGAAGAAGAGGAGAGATGGCAGTTAGGTATGGTCACAGTCACACAATGTATAATGTGAATGTATATTAACTGTAGAGTGCAAGCAGAGACTCCGGCAGGACTAACTATGACAGCATAACTAAAAGGGAGAGCCAGAAGGAAACACAAACATGAGGGGGAACTGAGATGTAAAGCAACCAATCACCTCACCGTCAGCAAACCTGAGTGATCAATGAGAGTGAGGAAGACAGCATCCAAACATACCAGTTCACCATAATACTCTACGTCCATGAGTCCCCCAGATCTGCTCCTTTACCTATGGCAAATCTATTTATAAAAATGCTTGGCTAAATAAATAGGTTTTTAGCCTGGACTTAAACACTGAGACTGTGTCTGAGTCCCGAACACTATTTGGAAGACTATTCCATAACTTTGGGGCTTTATAAGAAAAAGCTCTGCCCCCAGCTGTATTTTTCATAATACGCGGTACTGACAAGCAGCCTGCATCCTTTGATCGAAGTAGGCGTGGCGGATCGTAAGACACTAGCATTTCGCTCAGGTACTGCGGCGCGAGACCATTTAATGCTTTATATGTCAAGAGTAGTATTTTAAAATCAATGCGAAATTTCACAGGGAGCCAATGGAGTGAAGATAAGATAGGGGTGATGTGCTCATATCTTCTGGTTCTGGTGAGGACTCTCGCTGCTGCATTCTGGACTAGCTGAAGCTTATTTATGCATCTAGCTGAACAACCAGACAGTAAGGCATTACAATAGTCCAACCTAGAGGTGATAAAAGCATGAACTAGTTTTTCTGCGTCGTTTAGCGACAATAAATTTCTTATTCTGGCAATATTTCTGAGGTGAAAGAATGCTATCCTGGTAATATTATCTACATGTGCTTCAAATGAAAGGCTGGAATCAATAATCACACCAAGGTCTTTCACTGTTGCATTTGATGGAACAGAAAGGCCATCTAAAGTTACGGTGTGATCTAAAATTTTACTCCTAGCTGTAAGCGGTCCTATGACTAGAACTTCTGTCTTATCCGGATTTAGCAGAAGGAAGTTAATTAGCATCCAATTTCTTATGTCCTGCACACATTGCTCAATTTTAGTAAGCTGTTTTTTCTCATCAGGTTTTGCTGAGACATATAACTGTGTATCGTCAGCATAACAATGAAAACTAATACCATGCTTACGGATTATGTTGCCCAGAGGAAGCATGTAAAGGGAAAAAAGCAGTGGACCTAAAACTGAACCCTGCGGAACGCCAAACTCCACTAGAGAACATGCAGAATAATCACCATTTAAGTCTACATACTGATAACGATGGGTCAGATAGGATCTGAGCCAGGAGAGGGCTGTACCCTTAATTCCCACTACATTTTCTAATCTGTGAAGAAGAATAGCGTGATCAACAGTGTCAAAAGCTGCACTGAGGTCAAGTAATACAAGCATAGTTACACAACCCTGATCAGAGGCCAATAGAATGTCATTTACTACTTTAACGAGCGCTGTCTCTGTACTGTGATGAGGCCTAAATCCTGACTGATACAGTTCATGTATGCCATTTCTATGTATATATGAGCATAGCTGCTCCGCTACTATCTTTTCCAGGATCTTAGAGATAAAGGGGAGGTTTGATATTGGTCTGTAACTGGACAGCTGACAGGGGTCGAGGTCAGGTTTCTTAATTATTGGTTTGATAACTGCTAATTTAAAAGATTTTGGAACATATCCAATGCTGAGTGAAGAATTAATTATTCTCAACAGGGGTTCTATTATTGCTGGTACTATCTGTTTAAGAAAATGTGTCGGTACAGGATCTAATATACAGGTTGATGAATTTGAAGAAGAGATGAGTGAAATTAGTTCATTCTCTTCAAGGGGAGTAAAGTATTCTAGGTTCTGGTCTGACATGGCTAGATTAACATCTGCATCAATTACATTGTTCGGTTTCAAAACCTCAATTTTATGCCTAATATTTACAATTTTATTATTAAAAAAGTTCATGAAGTCCTCACTATTGCATGATGTTGTTGTGGAGATTTCTGCAGTGGTCTTATTTCTGGTTAATTTGGCTACAGCATTAAATAAGAATCTAGGATTATTTTTGTTATTTTCTATAAGAGTGGAGAGATATGTTGATCTAGCTACACTAAGAGCTTTTCTATAGTTCAGGATGCTCTCCTTCCATGCTATTTGAAATACTAGTAATTTAGTTTGACGCCATTTACGTTCTAATTTCCGAGCGGTCTGTTTTAAAGTGCGCGTGTGATCGTTATACCAGGGAGCAAGTTTCTTATCTCTAATAATTTTTCTTTTGACTGGAGCTACATTATCTAGGGTATAGCGAAATGTCGACTCTAAATATTCAGTCGCCTGATCGAGTTCTGTGGGGTCAGACGGTGATCTAATCGAAGTTGGGAACTCTGGGAGATTACTGATAAAACTCTGTTTGGTAGTTGATGTGAATGTACGTTTTATACGGTAGCGCGGCGCTGTGTGTACATTATTATTGTGACACACTTGAATTGAGACAAGATAGTGATCTGAGATAACTTCAGATAGTGGTATTGTGAATAAATTTTTTATACTTAATCCAAATAATATTATTAAATCTAAAGTGTGACCTGCTTTATGAGTGGGTCCTACTACACACTGATTTACTCCTACCGAGTCCAGTATAGACATAAATGCAGTTCTCAGAGGGTCTTCTGGGTTTTCAAAATGAATATTAAAATCTCCAGCAATTAACACTTTGTCTACAGAAACGACTAGGTTTGAGAGGAAATCTGCAAATTCACTAAGAAATTCCGAGTACGGCCCTGGAGGTCTGTAAATGACAATTAGCGGGATCGACTGAGCTGACTTAATATAGTTAAATACACTTATGTTACTATAAAGAATTTCAAATGAATTAAATTTGTGTCTGTGTTTTTGTACAATAGTCAAATTATCATTGTGAATAACTGCGACGCCTCCTCCTCTACCAGTTAACCGAGGCTGGTGTATGTAGCTGTATCCAGGAGGACTAGCTTCATTTAGAGCTACATACTCGTCCTGTTTAATCCAGGTTTCTGTTAAACAGAGTATATCAAACTCCTGATCTGTGATAATTTCATTAACTATAACTGCTTTAGATGCGAGAGATCTAATATTTAACAGTCCTAGCTTCAGATCAGAGGTGCCGGCTGCGCATTCAGTCTGATCCAAGTTTGTGGTCTTTATGCTAATTAAATTACTAAAACAGACTTTCTGAGTCTTTCTAAATTTGATTTTAGCTCGGGGAACAGACACAGTCTCAATAGAGTGAACCCTGAGTGACGACTCTATGCAGCTAGCAGACGGTTGGGTTAGCCTGTCTGTCTGCTCCCTGGCCTGGGCTCTGGATTGTCACCGATTAACTAGGCCTTTTCTAAGACTATGAGCTATACTACAAGAAATGAGAGCAGCACCTTCCCGAGTGGGATGGACACCGTCCCGCCCTAACAGGCCAGCATTGCCCTCAAAGGTCTTCCAATTATCTATGAAGCCCACGTTGTTTTCGGAGCACCACCTGGACATCCAGCGGTTCAGCGACCATAACCTGCTGTAAGTTATGTCACCACGTCTCATTGGGATGGGACCAGAGCATACTACTCCATCGGACATCGCCTTCGCTAATTTAAACACCTCTATAAAGTTATTCTTACTAACCTCTGACTGACGAAGGCATATATCATTAGCTCCAGCATGTACCACTATCTTGGAGAACCTGTGCTGTCCTAGAGCCCTAAGATTACCTGCTATGTCCGGTGCTCTGGCTCCCGGGATACACCTAACCACTGCCGCTGGCGCCCCTAAAGGTCTAGCTAATTTCACGTGTCTCATTATAGAATCTCCTATAACCAGAGCTCTTTCAGGTTTCTCAGCGGGTGCATCACTGAGGAGAGCAAACCTGTTGGACACAGAAGAGGTGTGCTCCGGTGGGCTAGCCTTAGCGTTAGCTTTGGCTGAACGAGTATGCCGCCGAGTCGTCACCCACTCGCCCCGCTGTGAGGGCTCTAATGCCGGAGTCGGGGGCTGGTTATCTCCGCCTGCGGCACCCAGACTGTCCGCTACAAGAATAACACTGCTCTCGCGCTCTCTAACCCTCTCTAAAGTCTGGATGCGCTCCTCTAACGCTGATATCTTCTCCGTCAGAGTGCTCACTAACACACACCTATCACAAATAAAATTACCGCTAACGACGGAGGAAGAATGTCTAAACATCCTGCACTCTACACACTGAACAAGCTAAATATTGGACATGATAACGTACCTGAGTCGGAGTTTTAGTTGTTTGGAGCTGAATTCCGTTTGTTGTTTTTAGAAAAAGAAACTCGCGCGTTCTCCAAAAAGCGCAGAAAAAGGCGAAGCCAAATAGTGAGAGATGTAAAAACTAGTTGCTATTAATATTATTATTGTATAAATGAAAAAAAGTATGTAATTTAAACGCTAACACAAACGCAAACTTTCGCGGCAACGATACGAAAAAGTTATGTCATACCATAAATACCATACGGAATACAAGGCGCTACTAAAGGACTTTGTTAAAAGCAATCATGACGTGCGACTGCACTTAACCGACGACGAACGCGAACATGATCGGCAAAACTGGTATATGTCTAAATTGCTGTGCGCCACAGAATTCAGAAAAGGGGTAGAGACGTGGATTGCAGAAACTCAGAACTGCTCTAAGCTGCCTCCAACATTCGACGACGGAGCTTTACCAGAAGGCAGTGTGTCAATGGTGGAATCGAGGACGCTCGCACCTAACAAGCACGAGAGCGCAGTGACGGCAACATCCTTGGCTCGGCTAAAACAGGCAGAAGCCGACAGAGCATCCTTGCTGGCTGAAGCAGCAATCTTAGAGCAATGGCGGGCGTTAGAAATAGAGGAAGCACAATTAAAGGCTAAGAAGGAAAGGCTGGAATTCGAAAAGAAGCTTGCCAGGGTTAATGCACAAATAAAAATGTATCAGGGTCATGATGAACGACAAGGTTCCGCAAGACAGAGCGTGACCATCGAACCAAGTGGTGCACATGAATATACGTGGAGTGAAGAACCAAGTGGTGCACATGAATATGATGAACTTTACAAGCACAGTGCAGCAACGGAATACCTCAGACTGCCATCACGTCTCCAGGCAACACATTTCAGCGTGCCCGTAAGTGCCAAACCCATAATGACAATCACCTTAAAGGAACGGTCTACCCAAGGTAACGAACACTCACTTTACGAGTTATCCTTACCTCAGCGCGATGTTCCCTTGTTTAATGGACACCCCCTTAAGTTCACGTTTTTCGTAATAGCCTTTAAACATGTAATTGAAACCAGAACTAATAGCGATGCGGACAGGCTGTATTATCTTGAGCAGTGTACTACGGGAGGGCCTAAAGATCTCGTAAGCAGCTGCCAGCACATGCCAGAACATTGTGGCTACGCAGAAGCCATGAGACTGTTACATGATAAGTTTAGAAATAAACAAATAATTACAACAACGCTGATGCAAAAGGCACTCAAGTGGCCGGAAATAAAGTCAGAGGATGGAAAGTCGTTAACCACGTTTTCCCTGTTCTGGTAAACTGTAACAACACTATGTCAAACATTGACTACATGGATGAGTTAGACAATGCTAACAACTTGAGAAGTATTGCCTCAAAACTGCCCTACAAATTGCGTGAAAAATGGAGAAGCCACGTATATGAGTGCGAGGAGCGCAATCAGAAAAGAGCTAAGTTTGTGCAGCTGATGAAATTCGTAGATCGAGAAGCAAGGGTAATGTCCAACCCACTTTTTGGAGACCTGAACGTTTCAACTAGTGATAAAAAACACCGCAACAAATCCCCTCCAGGATTCAAGCAAAAAGGGGAAGGAAAAAGGGGTAGCAGCTTTGCAACCGGCATTAAACATGTTGGTGAAAATCACAAAGACTTAACTACAGTAAAGAGTAGTAGTGCATTAGTTATCAGTGCCTTCACTAAACCTTGTGCATTCTGCGTGAAAGATCATACCCTAGATGAATGCTACCAGTTTAACGATAAGACATATAAGGACAAATTGGCCTTTTTGAAAAGGAATGAATTCTGCTTTGGTTGTTTAGTAAAAGGACACCTAAGCAGAGACTGCACAAAGAAAATCACATGTCAATTGTGCTTAAAGAAACATCCTCGCATGCTACACATTGCAGCACAAGACACAGCTCAAGCGATCGTAAAAGCCGACGAAACTGTACCAGTTAAAACACTGCCCGTTACAGTGAGTCACAAGACAAACGCATGCACCGGGGCTGGAGATGATTGCATTCTCTCCATTGTACCTGTTAATATAAAGTCCAAGAAAGGTAATAAGACAGTAGAAGTGTACGCCTTTATGGACCCAGGTAGTTCTGCTACTTTTTGTACAGAGTCATTAGCAAGGCGATTAAACGTACAAGGTAAAAAAATTGACATCATGTTAAGCACCATGAATTCAAATTCAAATTTTATTTGTCACATACACAGTCATACACAGTACGATATGCAGTGAAATGCTTAGACAACTGCTCGTGACCTAAGAATATAAATAGGAAATAAATATGAAAATTAAAATAAAGGGTAAGTTTAACCAGAGAAGAATAAAATAAAAATATACAAATAAAAGTTAAAACTAAAATATCTTTACACAAAATACACAATATAGAAAATATATGGAAAATATATGAAAAAAATGTAAAACAATAAGAGCAGCCGAATAAATGGTAATAAAAGAATGGTTATGTCCATGGTTGTGCAATCCACATATTAAAAGTGACTTGTCTAGTGCAAATATGCTTAAAGTGATTTGTGCTGAAGTCATTTGATGTGATTTGATTTGATGACCACGAAGTGAAATTGTGCAGTGGCCAATAGTGTAAACAAATGTCCAGAATGTCCAGTGTGTGTGTAAAAACCATATGTGTGGGTCAGTACTGTGTGGTGGTGTGATTGTGATTGAGAGACTGTATTGCCTGCAGGAAGAAGCTCCTCCTCAGTCTCTCTGTGTTGGCCTTCAGGGAGCGGAATCGCTTTCCTGACCTTAACAGAGAGAACAGTCCATTGTTGGGATGGCTGAGGTCCTTGACAATCTTCCTAGCCTTGGTCCAGCACTGCTTGCTGTAGATCAAGTGCAGGTCAGGGAGCTCGGTGCGAATGATGCGCTCAGCTGATCGCACCACCCTCTGTAGAGCTCGTCTGTCCTGCATGGTGCTGTTTCCAAACCAGGTCGTAATGTTTCCCATCAGGATGCTCTCTATAGTACAGAAGTAGAAATTCCTGAGCACCTCAAGCGTCTGAGGTGGTAGAGACGCTGTCTGGCCTTTTTTTACCACAGTGTTGATGTGACAGGACCATGCCAGGTCCTGCGTGATGTGAACACCGAGGTATTTGAAGCTGCCCACTGATCCACTGGGCTCTCGTTGATGACGGGGGTCTCGTAGTTCCTCTCCCGCTTGGTGCTGAAGTCCACTACCAACTCCTTTGTCTTACTGACGTTTAGAAGGAGGTTGTTCCTCTGGCACCAGTTCTCCAGATTCCTAATCTCCTTCAGGTAGGCCGTCTCGTTGTTATCAGAGATCAGGCCCACCACAACGGTGTCGTCAGCAAACTTAATGATGGTGGTGGAGCTGGTAGTGGCCACACAGTCATATGTGTACAAAGAGTACAGCAGGGGGCTCAGAACACAACCCTGGGGGGCTCCAGTGCTGAGAGTGATGGAGGCTGAGACGTGTCCGCCCATCCTTACTGCCTGTGGTCTGCCAGTAAGGAAGTTGGAGATCCACTGACACATAGATGAGCTGAGTCCCAGGTGCTCCAGCTTGGTGGTAAGTGTGGAGGGAATTATGGTATTAAATGCAGAGCTGTAGTCGATGAAAAGCATTTTAACATAATTCCCCCTTCTGGTGTCCACGTGAGTAAGTGATGTGTGGAGGAGATGTGAGATTGCATCGTCTGTGGAACGGTTCTGGCGGTATGCAAACTGTAGTGGGTCCAGTGTGTCCGGTAGTGATGAAATGATAAAGTCTCTGACCAGGCGTTCAAAGCACTTCATCACTACTGAGGTGAGGGCTACAGGGCGATAGTCATTGAGGGAAGCAGGATGAGGTTTCTTTGGGACAGGAACAATGATGGTCTCTTTGAAGCATGTGGGGATCACAGACTGAGAGAAAGAGATGTTGAATATCTCAGTGAACACAGGTGCTAGCTGGTCTGCGCAGGCTCTGAGGATACGAACCGAGATGCCGTCTGGTCCTGCTGCTTCCCTGGTGTTCACTCTCTTGAAGGCTCTCCTCACGTCATGCTCGGTGATGATAAACGCGTTTTCGGTGCTGGCAGTGTCTTCAGCCGTTAGCGAGGAAACAAGTAGAAAGTTACGAGCTAACTGACTTAGAGGTTAGTGGTCTGGAAAAAAACACCTTTGTTGAACTCCCCAAAGTGTTCACACAAAAGAGCATCCCAGTCTCAGTGGAAAACATTCCACAACAGCACGACATTGATAAGTGGTCATACCTCAGCGAAGTAAAGTTGGCTCAGATTAATGCTAGAGTTGAAATTCTGATAGGTAACAAAGAGCATAGGCTCATAGAACCATGGCGAGTAATTAACAGCAGGCACAATGGGCCATATGCAGTAAAGACCGCTCCTGGATGGACCATAAATGGACCTCTTCGAGAGTCGGTCGAAGAAGGCACGTGTGACAATGAGCAAGCAAGCGTTGTAGTCAACAAAGTTTCAATCGAAAGTGTAGAACAAATGCTGATACAACAGCACAACCATGATTTTCCTGAACGGAATTGTGATGACAAAGCTGAGTTGTCACAAGAGGACTATCAGTTTTTAGACTCTGTAACTAACTCTCTGCAGTTTACCGATAATCACTTCTACATCGGCCTCCCATTTAAGAAAGCAGCTATTCAAATGCCCAATAACCGAAGCGCAGCCATGCAGCGCGCACTGAACCTCAAACGGAAGTTTAAGAATAACCGCTCCTTTCATGAAGAGTATTCAAACTTCATGAACGACATGTTTGAAAAGGGTCATGCAGTCAAGGTCCCTACACCTCACCTAAGTCGACAAGATGGGCAAGTGTGGTATATACCTCACCATGGTGTATACCATCCTCAAAAGAAAAAGCTTAGGGTAGTCTTCGACTGTGCTGCTAGCTATCAGGGAGTATCATTAAATAGCGAGCTCCTGCAGGGACCCGACCTGACAAACCCACTCATTGGAGTGCTTACACGCTTTAGACAAGAGGAAGTTTCCATGATGGCAGATGTGGAAGCCATGTACTATCAGGTCAGAGTTCCGGAAAAGGACACAGATTTGTTGCGTTTCCTATGGTGGCCGAATGGAGATGTGAGTCAGGACTTGGTCGAGTATAAAATGGTTGTTCATTTGTTTGGTGCAAAATCATCCCCAAGTGTAGCTAACTTCGCCCTTAGGAAAACAGCAGAAGTAAACCGCAGCAATGCATCTGCTGAGGCAGTCAACACAGTACTTAAAAACTTCTATGTAGACGACTGCTTGAAGTCTGTTTCTAGTCATAATCAATATAACAATCTCACTATCCTTTGCGCAAGTGGAGAGTTTCACCTCACCAAGTGGGCAAGTAATAGTCGTACATTACTCACTTCCATTCCTGAGAGTGAAAGAATCAAAAGACATGAGGGACTTAGACTTGAGTAAAGACCGACTCCCTGTTGAGAGAGCTCTAGGGGTGCTGTGGTGTATCAATTCAGACACGCTCAAGTTCAAGATTAGTTTAAAAGAGCAAGCTGTGACCAGAAGAGGAATCTTGTCAGTCACTAGTTCAATTTATGACCCTTTAGGCTTCCTCGCACCAGTCATACTGCCAGCTAAGATCTTAATGCAGCAGTTGTGTAAAGGAAGACTCGCTACAAGAGTTGCATCAAGTCAAGTCAAGTCAAGTCGCTTTTATTGTCACATCACGTTACTGGTACACTGGTACCGTACACGTGAGTGAAATTCTTACGTGCAAGCTACACAAGCAATAGTAGTGTACAATTATAAGAATAAATATACATATGGATAATACAGAAGTAAAATATTGTGCAAGTGTTATTAAAAAAATATATATATATAATTTATTTAAAAAAAGTGGGCATAAGTATACACTTATACACATACAGAATATACACACATATACACGTCTATGTATATATATACACATACATATATATATACATATATCTACATATGCACATACACACATATGCATACATGTATACACATACACACACGATTGTGGGAGTGTTTACTTGTGTATAATGTATAAGGAATGTCCGCAATGAATGTTGTGCAAAAAGGCAATTATGTGCAATGTGGAGTGCATAAAGTGGCTTAGTGACTGTAAAGTGACATTGTGAAAGTGACAAGTGGAGACCTATTGGTCAGTGTTCAGTAGTCTGATGGCCTGATGATAGAAGCTGTCCTCAGCCTGCTGGTTCGGGACCGGATGCTTCCATACCTCCTGCCTGACGGGAGCAGTTTAAATAGGTGGTTACTGGGGTGACTGGAGTCTTTGATGATCCTCCTCGCTTTCCTCAGGCACTGTTTCCTGTAGATGTCCTGGAGGGAGGGAAGCTCACCTCCAATTATCCTTTCGGAAGACCGCACCACTCTCTGCAGAGCTTTGCGGTTGTAGGCGGTGCTGTTGCCGTACCAGGTCGTGATGGATCCAGTGAGGATGCTCTCGATGGCACAGCGGTAGAAGGACCTAAGTATGCGGGGGCTCATGCCAAATCTCTTTAGTCTCCTGAGAAAGAAGAGACGCTGCTGCGCCTTCTTCACTGTTTTGTCAGTATGAACTGACCATGTGAGATCCTCTGCTATTTGGACACCCAGGAAGCGGAAGCTGCTCACTCTCTTCACAGCAGCGCCGTTGATGATGTTGGGGGAATGTGCACCCCTACACCTCCGGAAGTCCACTATCAACTCTTTGGTCTTTCCGACATTGAGGGAGAGATGATTCTCCTGGCACCAATGTGTCAGGGCACTGACCTCATCCCTGTATGCCGTCTCATCACCGTTGGTGATAAGACCAACCACTGTTGTGTCGTCCGCAAACTTCACAACGATGTTGGAGCTGCTAGTGGCCGTGCAGTCGTATGCTTAGAGTGAGTACAGTAGAGGGCTCAGTACACACCCTTGTGGAGCACCCGTGTTCATTGTGACGGGGGATGAGGTGATACTGCCCAGTCTGACCATCTGGCGTCTGTCGGACAGGAAGTTGAGAACCCAGCTGCAAAGAGAGCTGCTCAATTCTAGATCTTGTAGTTTCCTGTCCAGCTTTGAGGGAACGATGGTGTTGAATGCAGAGCTGTAATCTACTAGCAGCATTCTCACATACGTATCTTTCTTCTCCAGGTGGGTGAGGGCAGTATGTAGAGTCAGGGCTATGGCGTCATCAGTGGACCTGTTGTGGCGGTATGCAAATTGTAGAGGGTCCAGTGAGTCCGGCAGCGCAGAGCAGATGAAGTTCCTGACCAGCCTTTCAAAGCATTTGCTCACGATGGGGGTCAGGGCTACTGGTCGCCAGTCGTTCAGGGATGTGATGGTGGAGGATTTGGGTACAGGGACTATGGTGGCCATCTTGAAGCAGGCTGGGACTACAGACAGAGAGAGGGAGAGGTTGAAGATGTTCATGAACACTCCAGCCAGCTGAGCCGCGCATGATTTAAGGACACGGCCGGGGATTCCGTCAGAACCAGCGGCTTTGCGTGCGTTTACCTGTCTGAAGCACTTCCTTACATCCTCTTCAGACACCGTGTGCGCACTGACGTCATTCATGATGCGTTCGCTGGGCAGTCTCGTGTTGTTTCCTGTGTCGAATCTAGCGTAAAATGCGTTTAGATCCTCACACATAGAGGCCGTGGTCTGCAGTGTGCTGGTTTTCTCTCTGAAGTCCATAATTGTATTCAGTCCCTGCCACATTCTTCTAGGATCATCAAATTGTTGTTCCACTTTGTCCCTGTACTCACGTTTCGCAGACTTAATTCCGAAGTTGATAGGTGGCGTGTTTATATTCCAATGTGTTAGCAGAGGCAAAGGCAGAGTTCCGTGCTGCCAGTGCCATGCGAACATCACTGTTTATCCATGGTTTCTGGTTTGGATAAATTTTTACTGTTTTGGATGGAACAACGTCATCTACACATTTCCTGATAAATCCACAGACTGAGTCTGCGTATTCATCAATGCTGTCTGCAGCCATTCGAAACATTTCCCAGTCCGTGTGATCAAAACAGTCCTGTAACATGGAATCTGATTGGTCCGACCAACAGTGCACCGTCCTTAGGATTGAAGCTTCCTGTTTCAGCTTCTGCCTATAGGCAGGCAGAAGCAGAATAGAGCAATGATCTGATTGGCCGAAAGGGGCGCGGGGGAGGGCTTTGTACGCATTCCGGAAGGAAGTGTAACAGTGGTCGAGCAGCGGCTCTCCTCGTGTGTTGAACTGAATGTGTTGATGGAGTTTTGGTAAAACTTTCCTTAAGTTGGCTTTGTTAAAGTCTCCAGTCGTAATAAACACTGCCTCTGGGTGCGCGGTTTCCTGACTGCTGATTGCGCTGTACAGTTCCCCGTGTGCTCGGTCAGTGTCGGCTTGTGGGGGAATATAAACAGCCGTAATAATGACTGCTGAAAATTCCCTCGGTAGCCAGAATGGACGGCACATAAGCATCAGAAATTCCAGGTCCGGTGAGCAAAAAGACTTTATCGGGTGCACCTTTGCATAATCACACCAGGAGTTGTTGATCATGAAGCACACGCCGCCGCCTTTGCTTTTCCCAGTTAGCTCCCGCGACCTGTCTGCGCGGTGCACGGAGAATCCTGGTAGCTGAATCGCAGAGTCCGGTATCTTGTCCGACAACCAGGTTTCTGTAAGGCAGATCACGCAGCAGTCCCACGTCTCCCGCTGGAAGGAGATTCGTGCCCGAAGTTCGTGCCCAACTGTACGTTTGCTAGTAATAAGCTGGGGAGCGGCGGATCTTCTACCTCTATGCCGGCGTTTGCAGGTTCCAGGGATCCAGGACAAAGGCATCTCGGACGAGATGAATGGGGGATTTGTGAATGGAGGATCTGTGTTCCAAAACTTGAACTCCGGAAAACGGTAAGAAAGTCCTGCTCTTATATCCAGTAATGTTTGGCGGTCGTAAACAAAAAGACATAACGTGTTATTAGTAATAAAATAAAATAACAATAGAATTAGATACCAAAAACCACTATTGCTTGAGGGAGCTCGCGACAAGGCAGCCATACTCGGCGCCATCTTGGATCAATTGTCGGAGTTTAGTGTAGCAAGATGCGTAAAACCAGTTGACTTTGGAGTTACAACTACAGCACAACTTCACCACTTTTCAGATTCAAGTGAGATGGGATATGGAGTTGTCTCATACATTAAGTTAGTAAATGCTGATGGACTCACACACTGTGCATTTATGATGGGGAATTCTCGCGTAGCACCCTTGAAACAAACCACTATCCCCCGAATGGAATTGACAGCGGCAGTGGTTGCTGTGAACAACGACAAAATGTTGAAAGGTCACTGGAAATAGTATTGCTGGACTCTATGTTTTGGACCGACAGTACAACTGTCTTGAGATACATTGACAATGAAAAACTCAGTTTTAAAACCTTTGTTGCTAACAGAATTGCCATTATACGAGAGTCAACCAAGCCACAGCAGTGAAGGTATGTCAACACTTAAAAAAACCCAGCTGACGCTGCTTCCAGAGGAGTTTCCTGTAAAAAAATTCATGAAAAACAACAATTGGATCCATGGTCCCTCCTTTCTCAAAGAACCAGAGAGTAAATGGCCTGAGAACATTCATGATCTGTCGATAAAAGAGGATGACATTGAGATTAAACATTCAGCTTCGGTAAACCTCGTAAGGACTACAGAGAGCACAGATACCGTGAGTAAACTGATTAACTATCACTCTGACTGTACAAGTTAAAAAGATCTGTTGCCTGGATTCTTCGTATCAAGGACATGCTTAAACAGAGAACATAAAAGGCTAGAAAATGCGCAGATGAACCATTAACAGAAAACTAGGGATGCACCGAAATGAAAATTCTGGGCCGAAAACGAAACCGAAATTTTTTGATGCACGATATCGAAAACCGATACCGAAACCGAAAATGGCTTCATTAAAAAACATGTTTAAAATATTTTCTTTTTGTTTGTATTAAAAAAATGTTGCATATTGCAACTTTGCTGTCCTCATCTGAAACTTTGAAGTGCTTCCAAACCGCCGACATACTCCGTGTTTGATGCGTAATGACAGCGCGAACGAGACGGGAGGATGGGAGAGGCGTGGCGACAATTTCGGCTTTTATTTTCGGCGCTTTCTTACGTTTCGGCCGAAGCCGATAATGCTATTTCGGCCGAAAATGTTCGGGCAGAAAAAGTTATTAAGTTCGTTCCAAACCAAAAATTCAAAGACGAAATTTCCATATTACAAAAGGGTAATGCATCTGTAAAAAGAAATAGTTGTCTCTCCAAACTAGACCCAGTACTGCAGGATGGAGTGCTAAGCGTCAGAGGACGTCTTGGTAGGTCTGCAATGCCTGAGCATGTAAAACACCCAGTCATTATACCCAAAAACTTACACATCAACTTTAATCTTAAGAGACATTCACGAACAGGTCGGACATTGTGGAAGAAATTATATGCTTTCAAAATTGCGGCAGAAATACTGAATTCCGACTGCAAATTCCCTTGTGAGAAAGTTTCTGTCCAGTTGTGTGACATGTAGAAAGATCAGAGCAAAGACTAGCGAACAAAAAGTGTCAGAACTGCCACGTGATAGAATAACACCAGATCACCCACCGTTTACTAACGTAGGGGTGGACTATTTTGGACCCTTCGAGGTCAAACGAGGTAGAAGTAATGTTAAAAGATATGGTGTATTGTTTACTTGTCTGACAACAAGAGCCGTGCACATTGAAGTTGCGCAGTCATTAGATACAGACTCCTGCTTAAATGCTATTCGACGCTTCATGTGCAGAAGAGGCCAGGTGTCAGTTATGAGAAGTGATAATGGAACATACTTTATAGGTGCTGGGATTGAATTGCGTAAAGCTATCCAACAGTGGAATCAGTCAAAAATTGAAGGCGTCCTCATGCAAAAGGGGATACAATGGATATTTAATCCTCCTGCTGGGTCTCATTTCGGTGGAATATGGGAAAGGCAGATAAGATCAGTCAGAAAGATCCTGAGGTCCGTATTAAAAGAACAAACACTAAACGATGAGAGCTTGCATACATTCCTGTGTGAGGTAGAAGCTATAATGAATGACCGACCCCTTACCACTGCTACGGACGATACCACAGACCTGGAGCCCCTGACACCTAGGGCTAAGCATTTTTAACCTGCTGCTGATAAAAAAAACAGCCAAACTTGCCTCCCAGACTTTTCAAAAAAGAGGACATTTAAGCACGTCGCAAGTGGAAGCAAATTCAGTACCTTGCCGACCTATTTTGGAAGCGATGGGTGCTTGAATACTTGCCCTTGCTTCAGGAGCGCCAAAAATTGTCTCAAGTGAAAAAAAAACCTCTCGATTGGAGACGTAGTTCTAATAATTGATGAGTCCTCTCCAAGAAATTCATGGGTCGTCGGACGGATCACGAAAGTGTTCCCTGACAAAAAAGGACTTGTGAGACGTGTACTGGTCAAAACTAAAACCAGTACACTGGAAAGACCCATCGATAAGCTGTGCCTCATATGTGAAATGGACTGTTAATTACCTTATAAAGGAGTTATGTTCCTCATTTGGTACGCAGCGATATGAATACCTTAAGTTAAACTGTAAACAAAATGTTTAAAATTCTAAGAAATTTTTATTTTTTGGCCCTACTGTAAAAAAAACAAAAAACAAAACAAAAATGTGTGTAACTGTCAGTCTCCCTGCCTGTCAATTAGGGACTGGAAATGTAAGGGCCATATTTCATTCTTGTAATTTGTTGTTGTGTGTATTTCATTTCAATTTATTAGTTAAGCATAAAGCATTAAGTCCATTAAGTGTATTAGTTTAAGCATTTTTATTATACTCGTAAGTTTATTGTGACATCATTTCATAAGTTGTTCTGTGACATCATCCCACAGTGATGTAGCTGTATGTCTATCACGCATGTTAGTTGTTCCGTTGCTGTTAAGACACGGAAGGATACAGAAAGTTTTGGAGCACACAAGCTTTTGACTGTGATAACGTGATAACGTGATATCGTGATATCGTGATAACGTGATAACGTGATATCGTGAGACTGTAAGCTAAAAGATACAGTAAAATAAGTTGTTGTAACTGTAATCTACTGAAGCTACAGAACACAGCAAACGATTTGTCGTGACTACAGTGGATTTATGCAAGAAACAGTAACAACCGTTGTACTTTGATGTTGAAAATAAAACAAGAGACAAAGAAATCAACAAACGTCTGCAGTCGTCAGTGACACTGTGTGACAAAAAGACACGCGTCAGAACTTGTGAATAACATGCACGAACAACAGAAGTAAACTTACTGTGTGATTAGAATGAGACAAAAATTTATTTGGTGTGGTAATGTGTCTGAGTGTTCAGTGTGTGTTTAGTCTGCAAGAAAGACAGGTAGAAACCAGGTATAGGGGGCCCTCTGATGGACAGGGAACACATTGTATTGATTTTTTTTATTTATTTATTTTTTTTGGATTTTTTCTCCCTAATTTTGTCGTGACCAATTTCTTCCTGTCACTAGGGGGCTCCACATTAAGGCTACTACTACCATTCAGTCGAGAGGGCCTGAAGACTATCATGTGTTCCCTCTGAACCACGTGACGCCAGCCTACCGCATCTCTTCACACACTCGGAGGACAGCGCTATCTGCTCCTTCCGTTTGTGTGAGCTCACAGACGCCCCTGATTGGCTGTAGAGCCGTGATTAATGTGGGAGCACTAAGTACCTCTTATCCCTTCCAAGTTGTCTAAATTAACTGAGTGTGTCCAGGATATAAAAGTTTGGATGGCCAATAAATTTCTCAGATAATTATTATAAGAAATTCAGATAAGACAGAAATATTACTTATTGGTTCAAAACCAGTACACAAATGCTCTCACACTTCAGCTTGCACTTAGAAGGATGTACTATTACTACCAGCTGGTCAGTAAAAGATCTGAGCGTAATATTAAACAGCAAAATCATATTTCCAATTTTACAAAAGCAGCCTTTTTCCACCTTGGAAATATTGTCAACATATGGTGCAGAAAAGCTAGTTCATGCATTTATGACCTAGATATTGCAATGCTTTACTAGATCTTAGGGCTCTAGAACAGCACAGGTTCTCAAAGATAGTGGTACATGCTGGAGCTAATAATATACGCCTTCGTCAGTCAGAGACTTCACAGAGACTTCACAAGGGTAACTTCACAGAGGTGTTTAAACTAGCGAAGGCGATGTCCGATGACGTAATATGCTCTGGTCCCATCCCAATGAGACGTGGAGACATAGCTTACAGCAGGTTATGGTCGCTGAACCGCTGGACATCCAGGTGGTGCTCCGAAAATAATGTGAGCTTCATAGACAATTGGAAGACCTCTGAGGGCGAAGCTGGCTTGTTAGGGCGGGGCGGTGTCACGCTAAATGCGCAGCCGGCACCTCTGATCTGAAGCTAGGACTGTTAAATATTAGATCTCTCGCATCTAAAGCAGTTATAGTTAATGAAATTATCACAGATCAGGAGTTTGATATACTTTGTTTAACAGAAACCTGGATTAAACAGGACGAGTATGTAGCTCTAAATGAAGCTAGTCCTCCTGGATACAGCTACATACACCAGCCTCCGCTAACTGGTAGATTCAAATTCAAATTCAAATTTTATTTGTCACATACACAGTCATACACAGTACGATATGCAGTGAAATGCTTAGGCAACTGCTCATGACCTAAAATAGAAGACTAAGAATAGTAATAGGAAATAAATAAGAGAATTAAAATATAGGGTAAATAAAACTAGAAAAGAATAAAATAAAATATAAAAACTAAAGTAAAAAAAAAAATAACTGTATGACAAAAATATACAATATAGAAAATATTTAAAGAATGTATGACGAAATATAAAACAATAAGAGCAGCTGAACGGTAGGTATATTTATGTAATGGTAATGTAATATAATGTCCACTGTTTGTGCAATTCACATATTTAAAGTGTCTAGTGCCGTGCAAAAAATGCTTAAAATGTGATTTATTTAAAGTGACTTGTGACTTGTGACGTAGTTGTACAGTGGCCACTAGTGTAAACGAATGTCCAGAATGTCCAGTGTGTGTGTGTAAAGACCATATGTGTGTCAGTACTGTGTGGTGGTGTGATAGAGGAGGAGGCGTCACAGTTATTCACAATGATAATTTGACTATTGTACAAAAACACGGACACAAATTTAATTCATTTGAGATTCTTTATAGTAACATAACAAGTGTAGCTACAAATATTAAGTCAGCTCAGTCGATTCCACTAATCATCATTTATAGACCTCCAGGGCCGTACTATGAATTTCTTAATGAATTTGCAGATTTCCTCTCAAACCTGGTCGTTTCTGTAGACAAAGCGTTAATTGCTGGAGATTTTAATATTAATTTTAAGAATCCAGAAGACCCTGTGCATACAGCATTTATGTCCATACTGGACTCGGTAGGAGTAAATCAGTGTGTAGTAGGACCCACTCATAAAGCAGGTCACACTTTAGATTTCAGCTCAGCATTCAACACTATCATCCCCCAACAACTGATTGGGAAGCTGAACCTGTTGGGCCTGAACACCTCCCTCTGCAACTGGATCCTGGACTTTCTGACCGGTAGGCCTCAGTCAGTACGGATCGGAAACTGCACCTCCAGCACCACCACACTGAGCACTGGGGCCCCACAAGGCTGCGTGCTCAGTCCCCTGCTGTTCACACTGCTGACTCACGACTGTGTAGCAACACACAGTTCGAACCACATCATTAAGTTCGCTGATGACACGACCGTGGTGGGTCTCATTAGCAAGAACGACGAGTCAGCGTACAGAGAGGAAGTGCAGAGGCTAACGGACTGGTGTAAAGACAACAACCTGTCTCTAAATGTTGACAAGACAAAGGAGATGGTTGTTGACTTTGGGAGGACACGAGGCGACCATTCTCCGCTGAGCATCAACGGCTCCTCTGTGGGAATCGTCGAAAGCATCAAATTCCTGGGTGTCCACCTAGAGAAGGACCTCAGCTGGTCCCTCAACACCAGCTCCCTACACAAGAAAGCCCAACAGCGTCTCTTCTTTGAGACTGAGAAAGGCCCAGCTTCCACCACCGATCCTGACCACCTTCTATAGAGGAACTATCGAGAGCATTCTGAGCGGCTGCATCACTGTCTGGTTTGGGAATTGTGCCATATCGGACCGCAAAACCCTACAGCGGATAGTGAGGACAGCGGAGAAGATCACCGGGGTCTCTCTCCCCTCTGTTGAAGACATCTACACCACACGCTGCATCCGCAAAGCCACCAGCATTGTGGCTGATCGGACACACCCCTCTCACACACACTTCACACTCCTGCCATCTGGAAAAAGGTACCGAAGCATTCGGGCACACACATCCAGACTGTGCAACAACTTTTTTCCACAAGCCATCCGTCTCCTCAACAAAAAGGGACTGGACTGATAAACACACACACACACACACACACTAACACAAACATTATCACACAGCTTAACTCAACTACCTCAAAATATTGGGACTGGACTGACTAATCAACACAAGTGCAGACACACTGACCTACACCACCAAATTATCGTACACACCAACCTGTAAATGCTTCACTGTTTATCTTTTGCACAATGATCATTACTGGACTAATTTTTGCACTAATTCCTCAATTCTTGCTGCTGTTTTTAAAGAATGTTTACGTTTACCCACTACCTCAACACCATATTTTATGTTCTGTTATGTCGTGGTTGCGCACTGTCACTTTGTTGTTGCTCTTGTTTGCACATTTGCACGTGCACTTTATGTTGTCTGTAAAAATAGTTATACTTAGCTAGTTAGTTTTTGTTAATTTATGTTGTAATTTATGTTAGGTCTCTCTTAACTAGGCCTCTTGGTTAGCTATTTTAGTGTCCCTGTTAATTTATGTTGTAAATTTATATTGCATGTAGCACCTTGGTCCTGGAGGAATGTTGTTTCGTTTCACTGTGTACTAACTGTATATGGTTGTAATGACAATAAAGCCTACTTGAACTTGAACTTACTTGAACTAATAATATTCTTCAGGTTAAGTATAAGAAATTTATTTACAAGTCCATTGAAGTTATCACTATCTTGTCTCAATTAAAGTGTGTTATAGTGATAATGTACGCACAGCGCCGCGCTACCGTACTAAAAGTACATTCATATCAAATACCACACAGAGTTTTATCAGTAATCTCCCAGTACTGGTAATCTTACCAGTAAGTTGAGTTAACAACTTTGATCACCGCCTGACCCCACAGAACTCGATCAGGCGACTGAATATTTAGAGTCAATGTTCCGTTATACCTTAAGAAAAATTATTAGAGATAAGAAACTTGCTCCCTGGTATAACGATCACACACGCTCTTTTAAACAGCCCGCTCGGAAATTAGAACGGAAATGGCATCAAACTAAATTGTTAGTATTTCAAATAGCATGGAAGGAGAGCATCCTGAACTATAGAAAAGCTCTTAGTGTAGCTAGATCAACATATCTCTCCACTCTTATAGAAAATAACAAAAATAATCCTAGATGTTTATTTAATGCTGTAGCCAACTTAACCAGAAATAAGACCACTGCAGAAATCTCCACAACAACATCATGCAATAGTGAGGACTTCATGAACTTTTTTAATAATAAAATTTTAAATATTAGGCATAAAATTGAGGTTTTGAAACCGAACAATGTAATTGATGCAGATGTTAATCTAGCCATGTCAGATCAGAACCTAGAATACTTTACTCCCCTTGAAGAGAATGAACTAATTTCACTCATCTCTTTTGCAAATTCATCAACCTGTATATTAGATCCTGTACCGACACATTTTCTTAAACAGATAGTACCAGCAATAACAGAACCCCTGTTGAGAATAATTAATTCCTCACTCAGCATTGGTTATGTTCCAAAATCTTTTTTATTAAACCGATTATTAAGAAACCTGACCTCGACTCCTGTCAGCTGTCCAGTTACAGGCCAATATCAAACCTCCCCTTTATCTCTAAGATTCTGGAAAAGATAGTAGCGGAGCAGCTATGCTCATATCTACATAGAAATGGCATACATGAACTGTATCAGTCAGGATTTAGGCCTCATCACAGCACAGAGACAGCACTCGTTAAAGTAGTAAATGACCTCCTATTGGACTCTGATCAGGGTTGTGTAACTATGCTTGTATTACTTGACCTCAGTGCAGCTTTTGACACCATTGATCACGCTATTCTTCTTCACAGATTAGAAAATGTAGTGGGAATTAAGGGTACAGCCCTCTCCTGGCTCAGATCCTATCTGACCCATCGTTATCAGTATGTAGACTTAAATGGTGATTATTCTGCATGTTCTCTAGTGGAGTTTGGTGTTCCACAGGGTTCAGTTTTAGGCCCACTGCTTTTTTCCCTTTACATGCTTTCTCTGGGTAACATAATTCGTAAGCATGGTATTAGTTTTCACTGTTATGCTGATGACATTGTTGGAACTGGTGTGGGGTTGTTTTTCAGGAGTTACTTACTTACTGCCAGTGAAAGGAACTCTTAATGATTCAGCAAAAATTTGGACAATTTAATGTTCCCACTGTTGTGGGAAAACTTTGGGGACGGCCCCTTCCTGTTCCAACATGACTGCGCACACAAATGCGGTTCTGGATGAACAGTCAAACATTCCCATAAACACACACCTTAACCTTGTGAAAAGCTTTCCTAGAAGAGTTGAACCTGTTATAGCTGCAAAGAGCCAACATCACAATAACCCTATGGATTAAGTATTGGATTTTATATTGAAAAATATATAAATACTGTGAATATTGAGCAACATGACTATACAGTGATTATATGCAGTAACTACAGAATAGATAATGATATGAAGTGGAAAATAGGATATAAATAGGAATATAAGCAGGTAGTACCCATACTAATTGGCAGGGTATATGTGTGTGTGTGTGTGTGTGTGTGTGTGTGTGTGTGTGTACACACAAAGAAGAACAGAGTAATACAGTGAGATTACAAGTAATAAGGTATATATGGTTTAATGGTGTCGTGTAGAACTTAGCAGTGTGATGGTTGTGGGGAAAGAACCTGAACCTGAACCTGCTGGTTCTGGTGCGAATGTTCCTGTACCTTTTCCTCGCTGGAAAGAGGTCAAAAAGTTTTGGGAGCGAATTGGGTGGAACTAGTCTCTGATGATGCTGTGGAGACATCTGCTTTGGTGAAGGTGTTCAGTATCTGGTAGTTGGGAGCAGGTGATGTGCCAGGCAGTTTCCCAAACATTGTGTAGGGCTTTTATTTCTCACATCATGTAGCTGCCAAATCAAGTAGAAACTACAAGTTTCTTAAACGTAACGGGAACCTCACTGTAGTCCACTTCAGCTCTGTTGATGTAGATGGCGCAGTGTTGGCTGAGTTTTGATTTGATTTTGGGAAATCCACAATGAGCTCGTTGGTTTTCTTGGTGCTGTTGTTGAAGCTGAGGTTGTTGGAGGGACACCATGATGATGGGCTGTGACTCTCCTCCCTGCAGGAGATGTGCCCTACTGTACATGTACATACTCGACGAACATATTGGAGATATGTAATGAGTAAGGGGGGGGGGGTTAATATTTCACACACAAACTGTTTAAAACAAAATATTTAAAATAAGTTAAAATAAAATATAATGATGAAGGAGAGTGATAAAGTCTTCAGGCTGAGCACTGTCCCAGTCTCAGTGTTTAATATAAACCTGGGACTTGGAGTGAAGGACATGACCGTGACAGACGGATTTGCGTCAAAGCCCGAATGAAATTGAATCCATTTCTCCTTAAAATAAAAACCTCTTCAGTACAGCAGGGGGCGCTAAAACACAGAGCCGCTGGTTGACTTCTTCTTCTGTTCCCGCTGCTCGTTTACGGCACCTGACTGAACACCGCCCCTGGTGGCCTCCACTGGAACTGCACTGAAGCTTCAACACAATGTTCGGAAATTTCAGATCAATAAAATTCAGACTCCTTCGATTATTACTGGATCTAAGAAGATATTTCCGAAGAAAACAACGACACCTAAAATCTAAAGAAAATGATTAAATAAGTGAAATCCCTTCAACTACAATTCCCACAATCCTTAGCTGTTTTTAAAATGGCGCCGCCCAGGTGGTGTGTGAAGTCGGTCGCGCGCTGATCATCTCGTGCAGCTCTTTCATCAGGTGTGAGGTGATGTGGGGTGTAATGCGCGCGCTGAGGGAGGTGTGTGTGAGGGCGCGCGCGCTCGGCCGGACAGGTGTGTGTGAGACCTCCCCCTCCCCCCACCGGGGTCACACAGGGGCATCGAACAGTCCAGGCGGTGGGCGTGGCCTTCCAGCAGGACATCTGGATGGAGAACACAGCTGGATGTGCGGCTCTTCTGCAGCGGTTCTGTGGGCAGTACGCGGTCACGTCCAGGTTCTCCAGAACTTCATCAGTGAGGAGGAGGAGCAGGCCTTCCTCACCGAGCTCGAGCCGGGGCTGAAGAGGAAGAGATACGAGTTCGATCACTGGGACCATGTGAGCACTTCACCTCCATCGCTCCTCCTCTGGTTCCGCTGGGTTCCGCTGGGTTCTCTCCGTCACTGGCAGACAGGACGGCTTATGAGAACCCATCAGGAGTCACATCACAGGGTCCAGGCACTTTCTGCTGCAGGAACCAGTTCAAGGTCTTCACCCTGCTCCTGGAGATTCTGAGAAACCTGCCCTTCTTTAACACACCTGTGTGTGTGAGAGAGAGATAGAGAGAGAGAGAGAAAGACAGGACAGGACAGGACAGGGGTTTCTCCAGGAACCTGTGATGAGGCTGTGCTTCATGAGCCGTGTTTATTCTCAGGGTGAACATCTGTAAACATCTGTCACTGTGTTTTTAACAGAAAAAGTTTCTTTTATAAATCTCACCGTCTCTCTTAGCTTCGTATCTTTACTCCTTGATTTGACATCAGCTTTGTTTATGAGGATATTTTGTGTGATAGTGGACGTACGTACAGTAAACCAGTGACTGTGTTACCGTTGCTTACTGGACTCTTTACATGCGTGTCCTTACACACACAGTTACTCGCACATTACGTTAACGAACAGAGGAACCTGAATGTAATACGAAGCTCACTACTGCTCCATACTGTACAAAACTCAGAGCTTCTCTGTTTTCTGTCTCTGCAGGCGATCCACGGGTTCAGAGAGACGGAGCGGCTGCAGTGGGGCGGTGTGTGTGCCGCGGTGGTGGAGCGAATCAGGGCACAGGCCTTCCCTCAGGGATGTCCGCTACTGGGCCCGGTTCATGTTCTGGATCTGGACAAGACCGGTTTCATCAAGGCTCATGTAGATAGCGTGAAGGTCTGCTGTTCCACTCTGATTCTGCATTCCGCTCTTCTGCGGCCATGGCACAGTGTAGTGTGATCACTCTTTGTGTATGTGTATGTGTGTGTGATCAGTTTTGCGGAAGCACCATCGCCGGTGTGAGTCTTTTGTCCGACAGCATCATGCGTCTGGTCCATGAGGAGAACCCTGAAGAGCACGTGGATCTGTTCCTACAGCGTCGCTCTCTCTATATACTGAGGTAGGAAGTGTTTAATATCTTTAATATCATTATAAACAGGGTAGAAGGGTGCCAATATTAGTGAATATATTAAGGTTCTGCTCTGAAAGAAAATTTCACACCCGAAGCAGAATTCCTGAAAGTGTCTGTGATTAATTTATAACATCGGATTGTTTTTCCCCTTACAGAGATGAAGTTCGGTTTAACTTTACACACGAGATCCTGAAGGATGAGGACTCGTATTTCTCAGGACGCAGAATTCCTCGGCATCGCAGAATCTCCGTCATTTGCAGGAATCTTCCACATTAGACTTTTTACTTTTCATCAGTCTGATCTGTTCATCTTGGTTATTTCAGTCTTGTACAGGTTTTTGGCACAGAAACACCTAAATGTTTTAGGCAGTCATCTTTGTCTCTCTCTCTCACACACACACACACACACACGCACACACACACCGCCAGGTTTTCAGAGGTCAGAGTCAGCGCCCCCTGGAGCGGAGAGGGTGAAAAGCTGGGGGCTTGAACTCACAACCTTCTGCTCAGTAACCCTGAGGCGTTACCACCGACATCACACCGTGAAATAAATCTCATCTTTCAAATGTTTTCCAGTTGTTTAATTATTTGTAAGACCAGGATCGACTAATCAGAATGAGTGTGTATTAATGAGGAGATACAGAGCTTCTGATTAAAGCTGAAACAGCAGGAGATGAGTCTCAGTATGTGTGTGTATGATTATTAAACTCATCACACTTTACTGGAAAAAACAAACTTTTATTTAACATTCACACACATTCTTTTATCTTTAGAATTATTACACTTTATTCCACTAAGCAGGGAAAAAAGTCCCATGCATCCTTTGGAGCTTCACCCCATGGCCCCGCCCACCCAGTCACCTGCCCAATCACAAGTGGTTATGAAGCACTCAACGTTTGGCCCCGCCCCTTACGGCAGCTCGGTCTCGTTACTCCGTCAGGTAGAAGTGCATCTTGTCATTGATGTTCTTCCTCTCGGGGTTGAGCTTCTTAAGGATCTGAGCGAGGACGTTGACTGTCTGCTCGCTGCTCAGTCCGGTGCGTTTGGTCTGGAACTTCTTCAGCAGGTCTTTAGTGGTCATGGGCTTTCGGATCAGATACCTTCGCACGGCCTCCTCAGTCAGCTGCACATCACTGAGAGACAGACAGGTAGAGCAGAAAGACAGGAAGTCTCAGTCATGATAAACAGCTGAAGGACAGTTTTCCACAGTTCATTATTTTTCACATTCACCTTGACATAGAGTAAATCACCATGTCTTTCTTAATTGGACACTATTAGGAAAGACATGCAACTACCTCTAAAGTCACATGGTAGATTGTGTGTGTGTGTGGTCAGGATGAGGTCGAGAGAATGATCTGTAAACCTGTAAGATTGTTTCGAGCTACAGATCTGGTGAAGGAGACTGAAAGTGTTGAAGAGCATGATCGTTCTCAAGTGGAAAAGATCTGGAACAACAACCACAGAACCGTCTCCTCACCCTAATCCTGGGAATCGGGGATGAAGGGCCTCGGCCAGAGAGGGAACCAAGACTTCCTAAGCGTCAGTATAAATGAGATCCTGAGTTCCCTTGTGGAGATGGAGAGATTGCCAGAAGCCCATCAGGCCTGTACGACAGAGCGGCCAGACAGCAGTCATTCCTCACTAACAGGCACATGACCCCCGGCTGGAGGTTTGAGAAAAAGCTCCTCATGATGTGTTTTTGCGACTGGGAGATTAGTCAGTGTACAGGTAGGCCTCGATGGATTTACACAAACACAAACGAATGTATGAAATGTCTAAAGTCTGGTATGTTGTGTGTGTGTGTGTGTGTGTGTGTGTGTGTGTGTGTGTGTGTGTGTGTGTGTGTGTGTGTGTGCGCGCGCGTGGGGGAGAAATAAGTCGGCCTCACAGGTTTCAATGAATCAGTCCGGGAGCGCGATGATAAAATATATCTGTCCTATGAATCCGTCCTGATGGTAAATAATCCGAACTTCAGAAAATTCTCAACAAAACAGAGTTCATAGTCCAATACAGTGGAAAACAGCTCTGAGACAAAATGGCTTCCATTCAAGTGTGCAGTAAACACCATTAACGTCCCTCCCTCCTAGGTTGAGTTTAAACAAGGTCAGCTGACTCCTTAGACATGTCTAAAAAGGCTCACATACAGTTACGGTTTTTGGTCACATGATGGCAGTGTGGGAAAAGGGGACAGATTTAGTCAAGCGGACTGTATGCTTTACGTTGTATATTTGTGTCAAAGGCATATAAGACTCACTTTGACTTAAGAACAAATCATACTTACGGACACAGAACAGAACTCATTGTTTCAAATGAAGAAAAAACTCCCAAATCTTGCTTTTACTTCATCCCTGTGGAGATGTGTGTGTGTGTGTGTGTGTGTGTAGATTTCTAAAGTAAAAGGATTTTAATCCATTTTAAAACAAGTGTGAAACCTGTGGAAAATGTGACCGGTTGTGTAAACTTTCTCTCGGTGCCTGATGTGTGGCTGGTTCTGGAGCTCAGTGGAGCCGGTGTGAGACGCTGTGAGACGTACCTGGAGCTCGGGGTGGATTTCCCAGACGCTGGCTGCGGAGTGCTTTTCCCAGACGGACTCTGAGACGCCGGCTCCATCTTCAGCCGCTTGGCAGCCGGAGTGTCGGAGCTGCTCGCCGCCTGGCGCTTACCTGAGGATAAACATAAACAATAATAATCATAATAATAAACACTCATGTCCCCAAGATCAGCTTCTGCACCACAGTAACTTAATTACACACTGAAAGGTAATTTACAATCTTTACTGAATTGTCACAGAAGGTGAAGGTGTGTGTGTGTGTGTGTATGTGTACCCTGCTCCAGTTTGGTAGCAGCAGCGCGCAGTGTGTTGGAGGTGGCAGCGTGGTCGATGGAAGGCGTTCCTGGACGACTTCCCGCTCTGGAACTTCCAGCAGAACCTCGGCCGGCGCGTTTAGGAGGAGTCCGTTTCTTCTGCAGAAGATAAAGAGAAGAAGCGTGAGAATCCTGCAGGTCACAGGTTCTCTCAGACTCCTGCACTGGTTGTAAATCATTACCGCCATGAACAGCGCAGACGCCGTCTCTCCCTCGATGTCGCTGTCCTCAGACGTGTCCGACTCACCGCTGCTGTCTGGAACAACAAAACAGAGTTCACAGTCCGATACTTCTCACGCGTGTTTTTACATCACTGTGATGTCTTAGACACAAGAGTGAAGCTGTGCACCTTTCTTCTTTTTCTTCTCCACCTGTACAGGTGTCTTCTTGCCCTCTTCCTCCTCTTCCTCCTCCTTGGCCTCGTCCTCGTTCTTGTTCTCCTCCTCACTCTCCTCCTCGCTCTCAGACGCTTCATCGATTCCTAACAGAATGAATTTGAACACTTAATGATGCTTCAGTAATATAAATGTCCTTCCGATGAGTGTGGATGTGTTTGACCTCTGACCTTTAGGCACGTCCTCTCCTTTACTGGGCTTCACCTTCTCCGGTTCCTCGTCCTCAGAGCTGCAACAAAACATCAGAGCAGGAAGCTTCCGGTCATTTTGTTCACTTTTTAACACTAAACAAGATGTTTCTAAAGTTCAGGATGCACAACAGACATGTTATTAAATATTGGCACCCCTTTATGTCGGTGTTCTTCACAACAGTGTGGTGCTACCTGCTCTCATCAGACATGTAGTCCACTTCCAGACCCTCAAAGTCTCCGTCATCACTGTCCTCATGTCCCTCTGCGTCACTGCCCTTCTTCTTCTTCTTTTTCTTCCCCTTTGCCTTTGAGTTGTCCTCCTTCTTACTCTTCGACCGACCTTCTCCATCTGCAACAAAAACCCAGACACACACAGAGAGTGAGCGGAGAGATGAAGATCTGGACGGAGCTTCCAGACTCAGACGTGAGCGTCTCTGTCTCGTACCTTCTCCTCCACTGCTCTCGCTGTTGTCGCTGCTCAGCTCCAGATCATCGTCTAAATCGTGAATACGCAGGTCCCCTCCTTGGCCACCTTTTTTCTTCTTTTTCTTTTTTTTCGCTCCCTTTTCTCCCTCCTCCTCGTCTTCCTCACCGTGTTCCTGCTCCTTCAGGCGGCGCTGCAGCATAATGCTGAAGTGATTCACCACCTTATTCCTCCTGAAAACCCAACAGGAAACACTTACAGTCAAGTACTCAAGTAAATTCCTTCTTTATCTTTCCTCAGACCATTACTTATCATTCTCTGACTTCCTCTTGGACAGGAAGTGAAGGTGCTAACCCGTTTGGGGGTCACATACCTGCCCCACTCTTCCTCGGCCTCCTCGGCGGTGAGCGTGCGGTGTTTAGCCACCGGAGTGAAGTTGTACCAGGCGTGAACAGGAAACGCCTCGAACGCTCCATCAGGACACTGCGTGAAGATGTAGTATGACGCGTTCTCCGTCACGCCTCCTTTCTTCTGCCCTTTAAACCTGGACACACAGAGTGAAGACTGTGTACTGTCATCTGTGTGTGTGTGTGTGTTACACAACTATAATCCCACCCGTGATATAGATCAATCTAAATAGGTCCTATATAGAGACCTAGACGCACCTTCTCCCTGCTTTGCCGTTGACTTTGAGGATCCACGGCTGGTCCTCCACCTTGAACTCGCGTGTTACAATCCCAAACTTCTTCCTGCGCGCCTCCTCCCTCTGCTTTTTACCGAACTCACTGCCAGCTGCGCCCTCGGGCGTCTCCTCTTCCCCGTACATCCTGCGGTTACTCAGATCGCGCTCCATACGGGCCTGGACACAGCAGGGGGACAAAACGAAAAAAGCAATGGGGGGGGGGGGTGGGTGGTGCTGAAGCTTTTATTATAACAGAGTTTTCACTCCCTCAGTGTGTTCCTAATAAAATGGCCTGAAGGCGTGTGAGTTCCTCTTCCTCACCTGAGTCCATGTGGAACAGTTCACTTTGTCCCCCGCGTTAAACGCCATGATGCTGTAACGCTTACTCGTGTTCCTGTGGGACAAACACATGAGACACACCGAGTGTGAGTGAGTCTGTGTGTGTGTGAGAGAGACAGAGAGAGAGAGTGTGTGTGTGTGTGTGATGAAAGTCTCACTTGGGCACTCGGACTGTGTACTCGGTGGAGGAGCCGCTGCTTGCCTACAACACACACACACACACACACACACAATTTAATTAAACCGGTGTGTGTGACTGGTGTGTGTGTGTGTGTGTGTGAAAGAGAGATTGTGTGAGTGTGTGTGAGAGAGTGTGTGTGTGACTCCTACACACACCCAGGACACTAACAATCAACACTTTAATAATAAATAAACATTTCTGTATAAAGTTATAAGGAGTGTAAACACTACCAGTGACGTCATGACTGCAGTTTGATCTTCACTGTCTGATCTCCTGCTGTTACACACACACACACACACATTAAACACACACACACACACATTAAACACACACACACACACATTAAACACACACACACACACATTAAACACACACACACATTAAACACACACACACACATTAAACACACACACACACATTAAACACACACACACATTAAACACACACACACATTAAACACACACACACACATTAAACACACACACACACACAGTAAACACAGTGACATGAGGTTCATCATTACTGTACAGAATTAACACAGTTTATAAACTTTAGTATAAATAACTTTAATTATTTTCTCTCGGTGTGTGTGTGTGTGTGTGTGTGTGTGTGTGTGTGATCTTAGCATTAGCTCTGACTGCCCCATAAACACTGAGCGGTTAGCACTGATAGCTAACTCCTCACTGTGTGTGTGTGTGTGTGTGTGTGATCTTAGCATTAGCTCTGACTGCCCCATAAACACTGAGCGGTTAGCACTGATAGCTAACTCCTCACTGTGTGTGTGTGTGTGTGTGTGTGTGTGTGTGTGATCTTAGCATTAGCTCTGACTGCCCCATAAACACTGAGCGGTTAGCACTGATAGCTAACTCCTCACTGTGTGTGTGTGTGTGTGTGTGTGTGTGTGTGTGTGTGTGTGTGTGTGATCTTAGCATTAGCTCTGACTGCCCCATAAACACTGAGCGGTTAGCACTGATAGCTAACTCCTCACTGTGTGTGTGTGTGTGTGTGTGTGTGTGTGATCTTAGCATTAGCTCTGACTGCCCCATAAACACTGAGCGGTTAGCACTGATAGCTAACTCCTCACTGTGTGTGTATGTGTGTGTGTGTGTGTGTGCGCGCGCGCTAAAGGTTCGGTTATTCCGTGATTGTGTTTTATTAAAATTATATTACCGTATGAAATGAACACCAGCGGAGCCGCTACAACACACACACACACACAGAGACCCTGCGGCTCTTCTTCTCTGACCCTCACCGTGTATGTGTGTGTGTGTGTGTTTGGTGGCGCCACCTGCAGGACTGGAGTGAGTATTGCGGCCTGTTTTTGTCTTTTCTGTAGTGATGGAGGTTTGAATCATTTTAATGACTCGGTTCATTGAATCTTTGATGTGAATATTCCACTACAGATATATAAAACAGACATTATAATAAACAGGATGAGCGGATCACCATCATGTCTCCTGGTCCGAGTGGTTGGTTCTTTTGAATCTGTTACATCGTCTATGAGAGTCACATGACAAAGGAATGAATGACTCAAAGGGAACTCCTCATTTCTGTACATAATCTACGGAGGTTTTGCAATGCTTTGTCCAGCAGATAATGAACGAATCCCTCTCTGAGACTACCCGTTCCTCTGAGTCACATTAAAGATTCGTTCAAAAAGAACGAATAGTTCATGAACCACCCATCACTAGTTTGCTGTGAGTGTGAGAGCAGTGTTATTCCTGTAGCGGACAGTCTGGGTGTGACAGGCGGAGATAACCAGCCCCCGACTCCGGCATTAGAGCCCTCACAGCGGGCCGAGTGGGTGACGACTCGGCGTACTCATTCAGCCAAAGCTAACGCTAAGGCTAGCCCACCGGAGCACACCTCTTCTGCGCTTCACGTGTCCAACAGGTTTGCTCTCCTCAGTGATTCACCCGCTGAGAAACCTGAAAGAGCTCTGGTTATAGGAGACTCTATAATGAGGCACGTGACATTAGCCAGGCCTTTAGGGGCGCCAGCGGCAGTGGTTAGGTGTATCCCGGGAGCCAGAGCACCGGACATAGCAGGTAATCTTAGGGTTCTAGGACAGCACAGGTTCTCCAAGGTAGTGGTACATGCTGGAGCTAACGATATACGCCTTCGTCAGTCAGAGGTTAGTAAGAATAACTTTATAGAGGTGTTTAAATTAGCGAAGGCGATGTCCGATGGAGTAGTATGCTCTGGTCCCATCCCAATGAGACGTGGTGACATAACTTACAGCAGGTTATGGTCGCTGAACCGCTGGATGTCCAGGTGGTGCTCCGAAAACAACGTGGGCTTCATTGATAATTGGAAGACCTTTGAGGGCAAAGCTGGCCTGTTAGGGCGGGACGGTGTCCATCCCACTCGGGAAGGTGCTGCTCTCATTTCTTGTAGTATAGCTCATAGTCTTAGAAGAGGCCTAGTTAATCGGTGACAATCCAGAGCCCAGGCCAGGGAGCAGACAGACAGGCTAACCCAACCGTCTGCTAGCTGCATAGAGTCGTCACTCAGGGTTCACTCTATTGAGACTGTGTCTGTTCCCCGAGCTAAAAACAAATTTAGAAAGACTCAGAAAGTCTGTTTTAGTAATTTAATTAACATAGATACCAGAAACTCAGATCATACTGAATGCGCAGCCGGCACCTCTGATCTGAAGCTAGGACTGTTAAATATTAGATCTCTCGCATCTAAAGCAGTTATAGTTAATGAAATTATCACAGATCAGGAGTTTGATATACTCTGTTTAACAGAAACCTGGATTAAACAGGACGAGTATGTAGCTCTAAAAGAAGCTAGTCCTCCTGGATACAGCTACATACACCAGCCTCGGTTAACTGATAGAGGCGTCGCAGTTATTCACAATGATAATCTGACTATTGTACAAAAACACAAACACAAATTTAATTCATTTGAAGTTCTCTACAGTAACATAACAAGTGTAGCTACAAATATTATGTCAGATCAGTCGATTCCACTAATTGTCATTTACAGACCTCCAGGGCCGGACTCGGAATTTCTTAGTGAATTTGCAGATTTCCTCTCAAACCTAGTCGTTTCTGTAGACAAAGTGTTAATTGCTGGAGATTTTAATATTCATTTTGAGAATCCAGAAGCCCCTGTGCGTAGAGCATTTATGTCCATACTGGACTCGGTAGGAGTAAATCAGTGTGTAGTAGGACCCACTCATAAAGCAGGTCACACTTTAGATTTAATAATATTATTCAGATTAAGTATATGAAATTTATTTACAAGTCCATTGAAGTTATCTCAGATCACTATCTTGTCCCAATTAAAGTGTGTCGACGTTCTGTTATACCTTAGATAATGTAGCTACAGTTAAAAGATAAATTATTAGAGATAAGAAACTCGCTCTCCGGTATAACGACCACACACATACTTTAAAACAGACCGCTCGGAAATTAGAACGTAAATGGCATCTAATTTCACTCATCTCTTCTGCAAATTCATCAACCTGTATATTAGATCCTGTACCGACACATTTTCTTAAACAGATAGTACCAGCAATAATAAACCCCTGTTGAGAATAATTAATTCCTCACTCAGCATTGGGTATTTTCCAGAATCTTTTAAATTAGCAGTTATCAAACCAATAATTAAGAAACATGACCTCGACCCCTGTCAGCTGAACACACTCAAAACAGTGGAGATGATTGTGGACTTCAGGAGGAACCCACCTGCACTTCCCCCACTCACCATCATGAACAGCACTGTGACAGCAGTCACACTGGAGTCATTCCGGGTTCCTGGGCACGACCATCTCTCAGGACCTGAAGTGGGACATTCACATTGACTCCATTGTTAAAAAGGCCCACCAGAGGTTGTATTTCCTTCTCTAGCTGAAGAAGTTCAATCTGCCACAGGAGCTGCTCACACAGTTCTACTCAGCCGTCATTGAATCCATCCTGTGCACTTCAATAACTGTCTGGTTTGGCTCAGCTACGAAAACAGACATCAGAAGACTACAAAGGACGGTTCGGACTGCTGAAAGAATTATTGGCACCCCTGCCCACGCTGCATGAACTGTATACATCCAGAGTGAGGGAAAGGGCTCGGAATATCACTTTGGACCCCTCACACCCAGGCCACCTTCTATTTGAACGTTTGCCGTCGGGTCGACGCTATAGAGCACCAAACACCAGGACAGTCAGGCACAAGAACAGTTTTTTTCCCCAGGCAATCTCCCTCATGAACAGTTAAACATCAACTGTCAATAAATATATGTGAAGTATTGTGTACAGTACCACAGTGCAATATACTGTATAATACCACAGATTTCAGATATTTATGTAACTTATTTAAAAGTATCTCACACCCTACTCCATTTGATGTCAACCTTTTTTTTTTGTGTCGTGCTGTTTTGTCATTTGTTTTGTTCTGGAAGCTCTGTCACTAAAACTAATTCCTTGTACGTGCAAGCGCACTTGGCAATAAAACTCTTTCTGATAATGAGAACATGCAAACTCCACACACACACACACACACAGACCCTAGGGGAGGAATCGAACATGGACCCTGGAGGTGCAAAGCGACAGTGCTAACCACTACGCCACCATTCTGTGGTATTTACTATTTATATAATATTTTGTATAAAAATTATTTTTCAGTGTGATTATGAAACTAACACTTACAGAGCCGAGCTTCAGTAACAGACTGGTGTAACACCACAGAGCCTCCAGTCTGCTGCGCTGCGCTCACTCAGGGGCATTTATTACTGGTTATACTTCAGTTGTGTTTTATTTTATACATTTTTTTGCTGTCTTTTAAAATGCATCTTATTTATGTGGATGAACACTGAAAATGTCTCATATTTGCTCAGCATGGACAAGAAGCCAGAGAGAGATTAAGCATGTGAGATTAAATCACATTTTATTCACACTGGAATCTGAATTCTAAATATTTGTGTAAGACTGTTTAGTGATTATATTTTATTATTATTTTGATATGATTTTTCATCAGTGATGTAGTTTTACTGTAGTGTTAAATGTATGTACATTTGTTCCTGTTTATTTATTTATTTTCTAACTCTCTCCAAAATTCCCGAACTGAACTTTGGCCATACAGTGTGTGTGTGTGTGTGTGTGACAGCTCAGACCCTCGGAATGTTTAGTAACTGTAACTGAGGTAAGCTCGCGCGCTGCGTCAGGAAGAAGTGACTCTTTATTCTCCTCACGCGCTCTGTGACCTCACCGCGACTCCATTGTTCTCCACTGAGGTATGAGAAACATCCGGCCTCACGCGCCCTTTACTTCCGGATTTCCACGAATCCGCCTTCCCCTCCGGCCACGGCGCGGTTGCCAGATATCAACAATGCTCTTCGTTTGGTATTATTATTATTATTACTGTATTATTTACAATTGTATTACTATTAATATGTATGGTACAACTTATAATAAAAAATATAATATAATTATTTTTATTTTTAATACCTTTTTTTTTTTTTTTACCTCTGATGCGCTAAAGAAACAACCTTAAGCCCAATCTGGCAACCCTGAACAGACTCCAGCAAACTGAGACATAAAGCACGAGTTCGTTTATATAAAAACATTTTATTATACAAAAGTGAGGTAGTGACCACGTGACCTGGCCAGGTGTAGCAGCTACACACTACAGTGAGGAACACAAAGTAGAGTGTGTACAATAAATACATCAGCTTATTAACATTCACTTCATTCAACAGACTCATCACACACACACACACCGCGCGCGCCTGGTTTCGGCTCTGACTCATGTCCCCGTCAGTCTCTAAAGAATCTGCGCGCGCGATGAATCACCTGTCACATTGTGACGTCATCAACACGTCACCTCGGAGAGTCCAGTCTGAGCCAGAGATCCGAAATAACAGCTGGAGTTTACACTCAGGGTCCACCGGGAGAGCGCGCGCGCACCGGGAACTGTGCGTCCTGGCCCTCACACACACACAGACACACACACACAGCCAGTGTTCAGTAAGTGACTATAGTCCTGGGGATGTGTGCGGTGGACAGGTTGTTGGACAGGTTGTTGGACAGGTTGTCGGTGTCCCGGCCGCAGCCCCCGGTGTTCCTGAGCGCGGTGGAGTCCTGCAGCACCCTCCGGAGCTCGGCGGGGTCCAGTCTGGCCTTCTTACACGGCAGGAAGTCAGGCTCCACCGCGCTCCGCCCTCTCCGCTTCCGTGACTGGGCCCGGCGCGCGCTGCCCTTACAGTTCTCCTTATCCGCGGTTCCGTCCCGCTCTAACGTCCTGTCTCCGCCCGGCAGCTCCGGCAGCTCCGGCGCCTCCGCCGTGTCCATCGGCTCCTGAGTGTGAGTGTGTGTGTGGGGTGCGGCGGGGGCCGGGCTCTGCTCCTGCGCGCTCGTGTCAGTCTGCGCGCCCGTGTCCGTGTCCGTGTCCCGGGCGGAGTGGTACGCGTCTCGCGCGGCTCTCATCACCAGACTGAGCAGGAGACTCCGGTGGAGCGGGATCCCCCCGCGCTGGGTCCGGGAGCTGTAGAGTTTACTCAGGGCCTGGACCATCACCCGCTTCGCCTCGGCACACACCTCCATCTGCTGTCGGTACACACACTCCGCGCTGACGGTATACACACTGCTCTACACACTCCGCTGTGTGTATGTGTTTGTTTGTTTGTTTGTTTGTTCTGAAACTTCTCGCTCTTCACGCCGCTGGAACAAAAATCACGAGCACGCGCGCTCACGGCTGTCCTTATATACTTTTTGTGACGTCAGCAGTGTGATGGCAGACAGGCCCCACCCCGATGTTCTGCTTCCTGGAAAAATAATCGTGGCAAAGACACACACACACACACACACTCTCTCTCTTCGTTTTCTTAAATAAAATATTTTAATAACAAAACTGAATCTCGGCCCATGTCAGAGCTGTAACACTGTTACACACACACACACACACACACACGGATGAGATTAAATATATTTAATGTTTTATTGTTAAATTCCAACAGAATCCATTCTACTATATTATAAACATTTATAATTAATATGGAAATTATTTGTTCCATGTGGATAAATAAAATGTAACTATAATGAATTAAACTGTTGGAATTAGAAAGCCGGCTTTGTTCCCCCCCCCCCTATTCTGCGCTCGCCTTCACTTCTGCCCATATATGGACATCCGCTTCTGGCACCGGTTTGGCGGAAAACCCTGCGGGGCGGAGGCGGGCTCTACTTCCGGTGCCCATATTTAGCTCCCTGATGTCGTCACCTCTGATATCCTTATATGGAGATGGAAACAAACCGCGCGGAGCTTCCTGTGGCCTTTTAGGGGAGGAGCCAACTGTTTCCGCCTGAGACACGTCACACACACACACACACACACAGAGGGCTTAATGGCGCCAGAGCTGTGTGTGTGTGACAGAGAGAGAACAAACACCAACTGAATATTTACACACACTCACACACACACACACACTTTTACACAGAAACACTGATGACAGAAAGATAATCAGTTAATCATTAAATACCTCTGATTATTATTATTATTATTATTATTATTTATACAGATACATTAAGTTATTAATCTGGTTAGAGGTTAATTAAGGTAATCAGTGTTTATTATGATGAACTTCTGCAGAGGAGATAAAAAAAGCTTCACTCACACCTCCACTGCAGGAAGAGAAAATAACACACACAGCCTGTGTGTAGAGCAGCTGTTCACACACACACACTGACTCCCAGGTTCAGTTGATTTAAGGTGAAGTACTCAGAGGAAGTGACATCACGTTTCACAGGTACACATGGAGAGGACGTCCTGAGACACTCCTGTATGTGACGTGATTTTAATCGCACATATAAATCACACTGGATGTAAAACCTCGACACGCTTTACATACAACATCCATCTGGGGAGGTGAGGCAGTGGCTACAGCGAGCGCCGGTGCAGCGCTGCGTTCGAGTCAAACCGGGACTTGTGATGACGTTTCTGGTGAATGAAGACGTAAGAGTGATTGACATTTACAGGAGACTTAAGTCACAGTACGGCGATGAGACTCTGAGCCGCAGTTAAACATCTGAATGTTTTAAAGACGTCCATACGTCACGTTAACATTCAGAGAGTGGAACTTTTGATCATTGAGAATCTACTAGTGGAAATCTACACACGCGTCTGTGTGTGTGTGTGATCAGTTCACCGGAACTAGGCTGAGAGTTATTGCGGCGTCCCCCGTACAGTCCTGAGCTCGTTCCAGGACATTTCCACTGTTTCACCAATGTTTGGGACATTAAAAAAGTCCCTGGGAGGCCGGCGTTTCAGGAGAGAAGCAGATAGTCCAGTACGAGTGGAACCACCAGCCTGGCAGGATCTACCACACACACACCACTTGCATCCTTTGTCCTCCTCACAAACTCAATGGAGTGAGGAAGCGTCCTCATCAGGGCTTATTGCAGGACATGTTTACTCTCAGACACATGGAGAGGACGTGTGTGTGTGTGTGTCTCTCTCTCTCCGCCTCCACACACTCAGCGCTTCACTCACACTGAAACCTTTCACTTATTTTGAAATGAATAATTTTATATAAACACAGTCAGGTCTGAGTCTCGGACTGAACACCTGGGAATCTTTTCATTTCAACTCAAAACCAGTAAATCTGAACCAATAACCTACAGCACTTATCTTGTGTATAGTCATGAGGGTAAGGGCACACACACACACACAGACACACAGAACAGGCTCTGACAGAACAGCTGACAGCGTGTGTATCTGTCCTGTTGGAGGAAACTGGAGTGATGGTGTCAGATTTCACTTTTCCACTAAAGTGAAGCAGGTTCTAGTTCTGAGCGAAGCTCCTAAGAACTGGCTTAGTTTTTCTAGGGTCTAGAGACTCACATCATTACGATCTTCAACGGCTTCAGCATGATTTTGCGATCAGCTCTCCTGGCTTTATCTTTACTAAAACGCATATTGAGTCAATTTTTTAAAAAGGTGACAGTCACAAACTCGTAGTTGGCGGTGATAACTCCGCCCCCAGACCCAGCAAAGTGTCGGTGTCGCCATGGAAGCGGTTGTTTCTGTCTGAGGGCCGGTGCTTTGGCTTTCTAAAAAAAAAAACTGGTTTGAAATGCAGCACCGACTCTGAACCGTCTCTGTGATAGAGGGTGAGAGAGGTGAAGGTCGAAGCCCGACCCTGGAGGTGTGAGGTGATCGCACTAATTAGTTATCGTAAATTTCCTTTTCTGTTGTGCAGCTACACCACGATTGTTCGAGTGTCACGGGTCCGAGTTTCCGCGAGTCCGATCTCCCGGTGAAGTCGAAGTCAGACGACAATCTGCGTGTCATCTGTTAGTTTTTACTCGTTTTATTAAAGCCGGGAAAATCTCCGAACTCCACCTGAGCCACATCACACACCCGTCTGTTTAATCAAAACACAAACACAGTCAGAAATCAAATCTCTAAATAAATATCCAGAACATTCCTGTACACGTGTAAAGTAATGAGTTCAAATCTACAATATTCTTTATCACGTTCAGTCTATACATCTGAGAACCTCTGGAGTTTATTCACACACGGTTTATCTGCTCCTCACTCAACACTGTAAAAAAGACATTAATAAAAATAATAATGAACAGAGACACAAACAGAGACACATTTGTTACAAACT